>NC_047137.1:6801388-6906525 GCF_009829125.3 Periophthalmus magnuspinnatus
GTTCTCTGGGTGGCTTGAAAACAGATTTGTAGTCTAGGGCTGTACCTCGTTTAATCGATTAATCGGTCAACGCTGTCTTAGTCGAGTAAAATTTGTTTAGATGTTTAAATTAATCAAAATCCAACGATTGGATTTGATTATTAGTGTGTGTTTACATGCAGAAAACATTTTGAAATACCGCAAATTCAGGTGTTAGTTCATCAACGGAGAAACAATGGAAAAATTAAGTTAAAATAAGGCTTTCAATCTTCTCCATTTTATCTTAAATCTTTCCTTTGCTAGATTTTTCCAGTTTTTTTTTTCGTTGTCAACACAATCAGAACAAATCAGAAAGAAATCAGACTACTCACATCAGATTTTGCTGTTGAAATCCCTTTTCAAACTGTCACAACAACACTTTCCATCACTGCATTCCTTTATGACGCCACTAAAGCAAAAACAAGTCTGTCTACTTTGAATTATGGGAGTATTACTGAAATGGCATAAAGGCTTGTGCTGAAAGTAATACTTGACATCACCACAACCTTTTAATCTGACAAATAATATGTTTCGTATATTGTTAATGAATAAAACCAGGTGTCCACAGCATGGGTTTTGGTCATCTATGTTGAAAGATCACAAATCATGGGAAAAATCACATGCCATGGCTCAACAATGTGGATCGTAGCTATCACAGTGAGACAATGATTAAACTGAACTGTTGTATAACCAAAGACAAGCTGTGATTGATCTGAAACATGTCTCATGTGTGACTAACACTAAACTCAAGCTCTCCCTCCCTTATAGAGAGAGTTCAGCCATGAATTAGGACCTTATCTGCCCATTTTGTTCTCATTTACCAACTTCTACAATTGCAAAAACACTGCTAGCATGTAGCACTATTCTCACCTAACCAGTAAAATTGCAGTTACTTTACCACCACGCGGGGTCTAGAGTCTGATATCTGGTTGTAGCCAAAACTGATCATTTGAACCATCCCAGTGTGTGAATCAATGGTCTCATACAATCTTAAATTCCTCATGTCTTATAGTGTGGCATCTATTCAATTTTGTATGTCCAGTAGGCACAAAAAAATGGAGCAAATGGAGAGGACAGACACACATATAGTAAGACAATGCCATTAACACACTGAAATCCCACCTTACCTTGACAAGTACTCCCCAGAACTCCCATTGCTTGTTTGAAGTACATCCATACAGTTTGTAGTTCCAGGTATAAGCGCCAAGGCCGGGTTTTGCATGGCCGCGCTTCCAACTGCCCGCGCTACCACCTCCAGCGAATCCTGTACGTAATGATCCAAAGTAGGCGACCCCATGACCCCGTGAGCTAGTAATCCCAATGGTAACCCCTCTGTCCTTAGCTCCGCCACATTTTGACTGTCACCCAACACCCAATGGTAGTCCGGAAGCATCATTTTCGTTGCGATTGTCCAAAGTCTCCGTACTTCCCGAATGTCACAACCAAAAGTTACCACAGACGTTGTGGTCGATGTCTCTCTAAGCGTATCCAGGAGTTTCATGACAACTTGCTGCGGATCTGACTTAAGAGGTGAAGCTGTGGAAGGTGTAGTAGTTGTGGCAGCAGATGAAACAAAATATGGCACAGATGATAGCGATGATGGCTGTTCCGCTCCACCAGATGGCGATAATGAGGAAAAACTCAAAGTTGTGGTGGTGAGATTGACTAGCGTGCCCAGGTGGAATCGCGTGTTGTTCTTTATGAGGATGAGGAAATCGTGAATGTTCCAGTTCTGGCAGAGAAGAACGCTGATGTCCCACCAGCCATTCATCATGAGCAGGGAGTACAGCAGCCGCGATGGGGGGGCCTCAAACGTCCGCATGGCCACTTGGAAATGAAGAGGATTCTGCAAGAGAAAAGGAAATAAGATAAAGTTGAAAAAGCAAGTAAGAGATAGTTGTCTAAAGTGATTAGGAAAAAAGTAGAAAATAGCAAGAGTATAAGCTGGAGTACCTGATTTTTAAACTGTGAAAGGAGGAAGATGGTACCCATAGCTCTCACAAACCTTTAAGAACATCGCTAGTATTCAGTATTCACATGCATGAGCTTTTTCTGAAAGTCAATACATCTATAGGGAAGTATATATGAAAGAAAAACATATTAAAAAACTAAATATGTGGCCATTTATTGTTTGGATGCTTTCAGTATGAATCTGCAAAGTAAAGAGTCAGGAAAATTGGCAAGGCAAGTTTATTTGTAATTCAAAGCACTTTCCAGAATTAGAAATATATTAAAATCACAGTACAAACTAATTTAAACATAAATAATCATACTACAATTAACATTAAAAGAGAAGAAGAGTTGAGAATAAAACCCTTTCAGTCGTATGCGCAGCTAAACAAAACCATTTTGAGCCTGGATTTAAACATTGTCAAAGTAGAGGCCTGTCACACAGCTTCAGAAAGAGTGTTCCAGGTTTTAGCTGCATAAAACTGTTATGCTGATTCTCCATTTTTAGTTCTGACCAGCAGGAGGTCGCTGAAGTCCTCAGAGTACGAGATGATTCATATGGCACTAACATGTGGGAGATGTACTTTGGTGCTAAGCCATGGAGAGACTTGTACACAAGCAGAGCTGCTTGACTATTCTCTGAGCCACAGGAAGTCAGTGCAGGGACCTGAGCACAGGACTTATGTGTTCATAAATCCTGGTCCTAGTCAGGACCCAAGCAGCAGTGTTCTGGATGTACTGCAGCTTACCACACGTTTTGGAGAGGCCAGTGAGCAGGCCGGTACAGTAGTCCCGCCTACTGAAGACAAACACATGGAAAAGTCTCTCTAAATTGGGTTTAGGCTCTATATTTTTGATTTTTGCAATGTTTAGCAACAATAAAGAACAGCATTAAATGAAAAGTGTGTTCAACCTTTTGGCTGGTAGTCTACATGCAAAAAGAAATTAACAAGAAAGTACATACGTCATGTTATTAATCTAAAAGTCTATCAATTATTATATTCTTTTCAAATCATTATAAAAATTTTGAGTCAGCTGGCCCAAATGCCAAACCCAGGTCAGAGGGGCAAAAACACTTCTAATTTGGCACAGTACACTCTGAATGAGACTTGAGCCAACAATTACGTTTAAAATGGTCTTTTCCTTCTCAGCACAATGCTTAGTTCCATTCCAAAATATAAAGGACTATGAAAAGCATCCGGCAAAGACAGACAGTTTGAGACAAAAAAGATCAAATTTGAAAACCGAGCCGGTGACCATCATTCATATTTCATACAGTTCAGTGACACGAGCGCTTATTGGAAATACAGAGCCTAGAAGCATGAGACTGTTGAAGAACTCAGCAAAAACAGTCAAAATGGTGACAATGGGGATGGAGGAAGTCGAGTGTAATGTTAGTGCCTTAAATTTGAAAGAAAATTGAAATTGAGAGATTCTCCAGAGAAGAGGCAGGGGCGACATAATGGGTTTAAATCCAGGAGGCATTCTGCTTTTGAATTCAATTTGTTACTGAAGACAAAATAACCTGTACCTATGCATCTTATTTCAGCCATAATAAAGTGCACCGTGCTTTATAGTATTAGTACGTTATTAAAATGTTTTACATATAAAAAGGTTTAAACACTGGTATTCTGGTTAGAAATGTTTCTGACCAGTTACCATTTTAATGTAGCTTAAAATACTCCAGCACTGTACCTTCATTTGGCCAAAACTCCTTGTCAATGCCCGATGTCGTTTCATCACTAAAGCACAGTTTAAACAACAAGGGTCCTAGGACTGACCCCTGGGGCACTCCACAGGTCAAGGCCTTTTTATCAGACACATTTTCCAATTTCAACAAAGTCTTCTAGATAGGACTTGAACCAGTTTAGTGCAGTACCAGAGATGAACACCCGGTCCTCTGTAAGAGGATTCCAAGATCAACAGTGTCAAAAGCAGCACTCAGATCTAACAGGATTTTAATATTTTTAATGCCCTGAACCTTATTATTAAAGAATACTGCAAACCCGTTGCACTTAGATGTGGAAATTAGTTCTAAAGGGAGCGGAGCTGGAGGGTGTGTTAATCTGTTTACAGTTGCAAATAGGACACGAGAAGATTTACTGCAACTTCCAATAATGTCCAAAAAATACCTCTTCCTTGTACAACATAAACTGTGGTTGTACATATACGTCTTTTCCCTGTAAATGTGTGTCCTAGCTCTTGGTGATAACAGCTTTGGGGGAAGGCAGGGGGAGGGCAAGCAGGGGGGAGTTTGGGTGAGGGACCAAGCGAAGGCCGAGGAGGCGGCGCATGGGGGGAGTTTGGGTGACAGACGAGGGGGGCCATGTTGTCAATCAAACCTGTTGCTAAAGCTAGCGGGAGCGACCTTGGGGAGAGAAGGCACCTGATTTATCTGTTTTTTTATATTCATATCTTGATTTATAGACAAAATTGTGAAATAGAAACACCAGTATCGTGTAGAATGGGTTAATATTAACAATTTTAATACCAAAATGACGAGATTCACTGCAGCAGTTACAGAGAGAGAGGTGAACTTACACTTACTTACTTCTTCTTTGGAACGTGACAGCTAGCAGGTTAACTATGCCTATTTATATATACAGTCTATGGTCCTTAGGCAACACACTTCACCTGCACTTGCCTTTATGTGTTGGGTGGAGGAGACAACTGACAGCCAGTGACTATAAAAGTTGCTCACCACTACCGAGTATTCCTACTTGAAATCACCGAGCTAGTGTTAAAAATGATCATTTTAACCTGTAACGTAAATGTCTATTCTTACATTAGATTGTCACAGAATTTACCATAATAACTAGGCCTACTGAATGTGTGATGTCCTCTTAAACACAGCACATTTCTTGGGTTTCCCCTTTTGACCAAAAACACAATTCAAACATGGTTGCTATCTGACATATCAGATAGCACATCAAGACACAAAGTTAGAAACATGTAAGGCCAGCTCTTTACTTCAGATTATCTTGCAACAATAAAAATATTGCTTATAAATGCTAAATGGCAATTAAACAATAATGATCATAAAAACAGATAGACTTCACTAACCTACAACAGTTATAACCCTCATACTCCTGTTTATCGGCTTTGAACAAACTGAAAAGGGGAAAAAAACAACAACAGACTCAGCTGAAAGACAAGGTTTGTACAGAAAAAAGGAAATAATGATTGTGAGTCTTTGAGAACTGAAGACAGTGTACCAGGGAGTGATAGATTTCCAATAGTGAGGATCTCGACAAGTCTCAAACAATGTCACTTGTTGTGTTGCTTTTGAATGTTTTGGCAAGCCACACCCTGTAATGCTGTGGTGTAGTATAGAACAGTATATATGATCTCACACTATAGAAATCAGGCTTTGATTAGCTTTATTTTGACTGCCTCCACATTCCGGTGTTAAATGCTTCTAAAATGAGTCACAAAATCATATCCCTACAAATTTGGCACCTGATTTGTAAAGTAAAATAAAGTAATGCCTTACAAATATTATGCATTATTCGTAATGTTAACAGCCTTTAAACTTGCTCTCAGGTACCTTTGCTTTGGAACTTCAGAGCTTCCCACATTCTGATCTGCTACAGCTCATAGCTGAGGGAAATGCCATGGGGAAAACAAACTAGGTAATGAAGAACATAAACATGTTGATATAAGCATGTCGCAATAGTGAGCACAGTTTGACGCCAGAAATGCTTAAAATGAGCCTGGTGATGATTTATGAGCTAGTGCTTGGTGAGGCTCAGAGATAAAGGACATTTTACAGAGGATTACTGGAAATAGTGTGAATGAAGCAGAATACAACTCTCTATATATTTTTAATGAGGGAACAATATTCTAACAAGGTTCAGCTCAAAAAAGTCAATTTTGCATAATGCGTAGAGATTAGAGAAGCATATTGAACATATGTTACTGAATGGACTCAATTACAGTTAGAGGAGTAATAGATTGTGACATCACATCACAAAGATTTTAGACAAACAAACGCTACAACAAAGCTAGTATGTCATCCTCCTTCAAAACAACCTCCTCATTTCCAATTCTAACCATTAACGTCTTTTTTTCCCAAAACAATTTCTGGTTTTCCAGAGTGTTTAAATAGAATTATAGAATGCATGCTGTGTGCCAGTTTGTTTGCCTATGGTTTATAAAGTGGGCTATTGAAAGGTCCTGTGCCTGACTTTTGGTCATGAAATAATAATAATGATGAATAATAATGCCTTACACTAGTAATGTGTTTTACACTCAAAGTGCTATACTGTAGTCATTATTCATTCCCTCCACACTCGGTGATGGTAAGCTACTATTGTAGCAACAGCTACCCCAGGGCAGATTGATAGAAGTGAGGCTACCAATCTGCACCATCGGCCCCTCCGACCACCACCAGTCAGTCACAAGCACCACTTTTATATTAGGCCATGTGGGTGAAGAGTCTTGCCTAAGGACAAAATGACAAGACTTGGTCCGAGCATGAATGGATCCTCTGACCTTCGGTTTGGATGACTGAGACACTGTCACCCCTTTAGTTCAGGAAAACGAGAGACAGATCATTTTATTCTTATCAAAGATTTTAGATGAGAACCACGCCACGAACAACTGCATGTGACTGTCACAGACAATTGTTTCTCTGTCATGAAAGAGTGAGAGAAGGGATTGAGTGGGTGGAGCTGGCCCATTAAAACACAATAAACCTGTATGTATCTAACAATAAAAGAAAGAAAATAATTTAAAATGAAAGAAATTATTTTGATAGGGGGAAATGACTGACCCAACAAATCAAGGCTACTTTTTCTATATAATCCTAATATAAATGCAGCCAGCATCTCAGTTCAACAGGAATTATTAAAGTTTCCCCAATCCCGATCAAACCGACAGCAAATACATTCACTTTTCCAGTTTCTGCAAGGCTGACCATGTAATTATGTCTGAGGAGCAGTTGAAAGAGTTGTTCAGCGAGCCTTATCACAACATCTCCAGTCACTCCTTCATCCCCTCACAGCCTACTGAAGGTGCAGTATTACAGTGAGCTCTGATCACATAAGATATATGCCGTTATCCTGTAACTTGTCAGATGAAATTAGCAGCAGTTTGTATGGACCTCCCGATCCTTCTTGAGATAACTTGGCACAGTCTGCTGAACACACAGCTGTCCCAGCAGCCATTGCTCATGCCTAGCTCCCACACACAGGAAAGGCCCCATGTGGATTCTGTGTAATTGATTCCAAAACTTTTACACCAGCTCTGCACTAAAAACACCATCATGGCATTTATTGGTTAAATTAATTTGTATCATTAATCACCTTAGCAAATAGACACAAGAATGTGTGGTAATTGCTCTTCAGCCTATAGAAAGGCAGTCAGAGAATATAATATAACAAAACATGGCTATGAAAGGTCACGGGAATCACAATACAATATTGATACAGTGTACAATAAGGCTCCCAGTGCAGATAATGGCAATTCTACATTAAGTAAAGATAAGGTTTCCTTTCTTTAAATTAGAGAGAAGTGCAGTGCTGCCAATATTTTGCTACAAAAATTGGTTATTACATGGTAATAGAATGTCAATATTTGGATATTTCTGTGGAACTGAGGTCCAGAAGGTTGATTCCATGGCTGCCAAAGCCTTGTGATGTTTGCATGTTTCTCTCCATGTCTTTGTCGGTGTCTCCCATGCCCCCCAAAGAATGAGTTTTCCCCATGTATTCTAAACATACATACTAGATAAAATTCTGAGAAAGCCAAGCTCAAGATCTGGAGATGTGTCCCAGGACAGCATGGCCCAGTAGCATTGAAGGATGGGTCAAATGCAGAGGACACATTTTTATGGGTACAATTAAGTTGACGTCAGAGATGTGAGAGAAGCATGTGGCCAAAGGAGGGGAGCCGTCATGGCTGCACTCTCTGGTGGCCACTCTCCCCTCTCACATCTCTCCCATCAGCTCAGACTCTGCTGTGGCTCTTTGAGGAGCTGTCAGTGGCTGACCCTTCCCATGCCGTGTGCCATGTCTTTCTGCTTTGTTTCATTGCGGACTGCAAAGTGCCATTCAGTTGTGTGTTCACTCCCATGTGGCCCAAAACTTCAGAAAGTTCCTCCAGCAGATACTGCTATGTCAAAGCACTGCTAACGTCAATTCAACACTTTCTGTGGGCCTTTCAAAATAAAACTACCTGCATTGCCAAACTGCAGAATGGGCCTTATTCTGACAAGATTTTAAAATGACAATGAAGTAGCGCAAAATACACAAAGGTGTCATGTCGTGCTGGCGAATTGGTGATGGGCTGCTGCATTGCAAACACTCTCGGTACATTTCAAAATATTTTTGATTTGTGTGTGGCAGAATTTATCATCACAATCTTATGAGTGTTTCCCTCTTGTTTGATGTGACTGTTTTAAAGATAAAATTGTTTAAATTTGGGTAGAAGACAAGATTATAATGACACACTTTTAAGTTGGGCTTTCACTGCTGTGCCGTAGCAGAGTACATAATCTAACATTTTGATGATGACAGGTGGGAATCAAGAAGTGTCATCTCTGGAGAGGAAAACAGATTGAATATACAGGATATATCAAACCCAATACCATGTTTTTGATGAAGAAACACCATTATAATATGGTATCAGTATTCAATTTTCAAACCATAATGACGTTCTATAAAGATAGTGGCTGCTGTCTCATCTCATCTTTGCAAACTATGGCTAAGAATTACACTAGTAGAGTAACAACTTTCCTCTAGTTTCCATCCCTGTGTATTTTACAAGTAGCAATAAAATAATGTTATAGCTTATGAAACTCAATGGTTTATGTTTTATATCCTATACATTCAGCAACACTACACTACACCAAGTACAAGTAACTACTCTATTGAACTTCCACCATGCAACCCACGCTCTCTCAATCTCTTAAGTAAATATCTTTTCTCTGTGCAAGGCTGCAGTCTCTTATATGCATTCATCTAGTGCTTTTGAATGTGGAAATCCCCTCACTGACATCAACCTTCTTTTATCACTGCTGTTATATCATCTATCACAAAAAACATCCAAAAAACAACCATTTAGCAGAGTATTTCAAGCCCAAAAAACTGCAACTTTGGCAAATACTGCACCGGATCACAACATCTGAAACCAATCGTTGGATAAGAAGCATAACTAATGACAGAATATTGATTTCCCTTGATCTGGATAAAGGTATGATTAAAATGGTTTTGTATTTTTCTTATATTTTTACAAAAAGCTTGGTTCTATCAAAGGCATGCCCGTATAATCAATTACACGGAATTGCTGAGCTGGTAAAGTAGGATATATATATATATATATATATATATATATATATATATATATATATATATATATATATATATATATATATATATATATATATATATATATATATATATATATATATATATATATATATATATACTGCAAAAAGGCACATTTTAACTCTCATAGGAACCTCCTAAGGCCTTGACCCTCAAATTTATATAGATCTATCATTTGAAAGCAGAGAGAGTATAACAAGTATTACGCATTCAACCGGTGATGCCACTCTGCACAATTACCTTAAACATGCTAATAAGATTAAAGGACGTGTACTAGATTTTTTTTCCATGTATTAAGCAAAAGTCTTTACCCAGCACAGATGTATTGTATAAGTTGTTCTTGAGGTCAAAATAAGTCCACTGTGTACTGTCTGCATCTGATTATAAAGTGTTGTATCAACCGAGAAACAGAAAGTGCCCAGTTAGCATGCTAGTTGTTGTTAGCTTTACGGTGAGGGCAAAAATCTGCTCTAGTCTCTAAAAGTTATGAAAAGTTGGATGTTCCGAATGTATAAGGTAAGTAAGGAAAACTTTGGACCACTGCAAACTGATGAACTAGTTCTGTTTTTCACATTTTTAAGACAGTAAAAAATCAGGTACAGCGCCTTTAATCTACAAATGACTTTATGGTAATTGAATGTTACACAGCCTCAGCACGTTTCTCTGATTCCAACCTAAATCAATAAAAGATTAATCACTTAGGAAGTTACACAAAGAGCCTGCAGTATGGGGGTATGTAAAATAGGAGAGTTAAGAGCCTGCCAGACTGTATGAAATATCTCTTATATAACTGCACTTCAGAGCTATGTAAAGACATAATGTTACGCTGACACTGTGGATGCTTACACAAAAAGACTGGATTCTAATTTAAGAACTTTTAAAATTGTCCACAACTTAATAAAACTAGTTTACAGAATAAAAATGAGTTAGCACATATAGTGTATCGTAGACCATTCCTGAGCTCACTGCACACAGTCTGGTGCTGATATTAATGTAGTTTATCCTGTTCAATTAAATGAGGCAGCAGTTCTGTTGTTTGTAGACAGCACAGGCTAATGATTCTACATATGCTTGTACAGTAATTACACTGGACCTTACATCCTTCTCATTATTACAAAAAGTACTGCACCAATATTTATTTTATATGGAGTTAGGTCTTAAATAGCAACAATTGAAAGCCTTTCTTGTTTATGTTTAGGAAATCCATAAGCTTTTTTGTTGTTGTTGTATCACCCAGCCCTATACAGAGACATACAACATAAGCTCCAGTACGACAATGAAGCAATCTACCAGCAAATATGGTCAGGGGTGTCAGGTTTACAAGCAAAGTCTACGGCTCAACAATCCCGTGACATGTTTCAAGTTCTTGACTGTTCATGTGGTGAGCTTGGGTGTGGATTTCTGAGTTGAAAAACCTGAACGTTTGCCGAAATTCACAGAACGTCAACATGTTTCAAGCGTCTGCCCTCAAATGCAAATGCGTCTAACTAGAGATCATGATGTGATTTTGACGCTACGGTAAATAAAACACATTTTAATTTTCACTTTTAAAGGTGTATTTTAGAGTTCTGACCTGTAGACTTTCTTTGACAGGACAGTAGAGGCTGATTGAAGGTGAAAAGTGGGGTGAACGTTTAAGAAATCAGCTTTAGATCACTACCGGGCAGCACATTAAATAAAATACATTTACATAAATACAATCAGCTGTAAGATTATATTTTGTTTTGCAGCTAGCCAATGAGTGATATCTTTTAAAACAGTATACCAAGAAATTTCCCTTGGTGCCAGAGTTCCCGTGGTGTTTCTGATCTGTAAACAGTTCCTTGTTTAGTCCTTGGACACTTACACACCCCACATCGAGCAGAGCGGTGAGAGCTTTCATAATGTGTGTTTGTGTGTTTGTTTTAGAGACGGCTGCAGTCAAACAAGGTCAATATATTGAATGAACTGCTCTCGGGAGGCATTCACAGTGTTCAAAGTTCAAAACCTCAGTTCAGAATGTTTTACTTTCAGAAACCTGCTGGGAATTCTAGTCAAACGGATTGAGTTATATGGAGCGTTGATCCAGTTCCATAAAAATCACGCCATACTTACTTATTTATGAATTACTTTCGGGGAGATATAAATAGTTAAAATGAATCGCTAATACACCCCTAGTTGTTTACAGTAGGGAGTATCTGTTACTATTATTAATTACCCTAAGGTTTGACCTGTCACCTGAGCAAAATGTATTCAGTCCCAACCTTGAACCTGAACCACGGTCTGCTAGTTTCGTGAAATATCATGATTCAGTGCTTTTATGTTCTTCTCAAACAGAGGCACTTTTCCCCATCCTCCTATTGGTCAGTCAAAGTTTAGCCAATTATAGTGAATTGTGAACTCTCAAAAGCAGCAGATGGCTTTAGTTACCCCTTAATGGAGGATAAAACGATAAAAAACTGGGTCAATCGCTATACATTTTTTAGCATCTCATCTACTTTTTGGCCAAATTGAAATGCCGAAATGCTGCGCACATATGAATCAGCAGAGGCAATGTGACCTCTAAAATCGTTTCAGTGTACACCAGGGTAAAGCTATGAGGTTAAGTGAAGGGAATTAAAGTAAAACATTTAAATGGATGGTGCTAGTCTATATACAAGACATTCCACCACTTCGCCCTTTAGTCCATTTAAAAAACTTGTCTTTCATTGGTGGGTGGCATTAAATTCAACCCACAGCTCACAAAATCAATGCACCGAAAACATATTTTTTTCCTCAGAACTAGAATATTGAAAACCAGACTCCACTAACAGCAAAATATTTCCTGGTGGTTAAACAAAAAAATCAATCTTATCTAAAAACCAACCCCTACACATTTAGCGGGGAACAATACTCCGCTGTCTGCCCTCCCAAACAATGCTAGTGGAGAAAATGCGGCTAGTCGTTAGCGCTCATTGAAATGCTGTTACTGCCCTGTTAGTGCCACCTAATTAAAGAGCTCCACAGCGCTGCACTAATAACTCTGTGTGGGTGGCTGCTCCTTAACACCAAACACAAGCAAGAAAACCTCTCCAGGCACAGCAGGTGAGGACCTCCAATCTCAATTATACACGATTCAATGTTGTGAATGAACTCCCAAACTCATAATGACGACAAGATGTAGAGAGATTATTAAAGATTATCAAGGATTATCAAGGTCCATTACCTTAGTTTAAAGGAACTATGTAGCGTTCTGCAGGTGCTGGGGTTTAGGCAGTGACGATTCAGATCATAGAGAGGCATTTTAGGTCCACACTGGATTTGAGCATTGAAACTGGCAACCTAAATGAGAGATTCATGTGAGGCTCATTCTGCTTTCTGATTGGATAATTGTCTTGAGGACCAAAACATCAACATATAAAGTAAATGGGACATCAGGTTTTGTAAATAAGAAAAAATCAGCATTAGAACTGTTATCAGTAAAAGTTATTTGATTGGAACATCATCATTATCTCATATCATATAATCTAAATCTTACACACAGCTCCTTAAATAGATTACACATAAAAAAAATGAAACAGACCATTTTCTTAGAGATGGATAAAGATAAAAGATAGACATATTATCAAAAATATTGATAGTATCATGGATGTTGTTTTGAAGATTATGAAAATTTGAATATTCCTTATTTCGTAAACACATTTGTCACATTTGTTTGACACTTAAAGGCTTTACCTGATTTTTTCCCATGTATTTGAGCAAAATTGGTCTTACCCTAGTGCAGATATATTGTATAAGCTGCTCTTGAGGTCAAATAAGTCTACATCTAATCAGAAAGCCTTTTATTGTCCGATAATCAGGAAGTGTGCGTTAGCATGTTGTTAGTATTACCATCCCAGCAAACTCCTCACTTGTCTCTGAGAGTTGTGAAAAGCACTTATAAACTCATCACGGTGAATAATTAGGATGTTCAGTATAACTTTGGATGACTGCAAAGCATTTACAATTAACTAAATGTGTTTGTCACAATTTTAACAAAGTAAAAAATCAGGTGCAAACTCTTTAAAACCTCATCTAATACAATTAAAGGCACGTTTAATCCATTTCCGTTGGACTGACAAAAGAAGAAATTGTGTTATGGATTTATGACAATGCAATCCACCCCTACAGAAACAAGCTCATAATGATCGCTGTCCGTGGTGCTGAACGCCCAACCACCCTGTAAAAGCTACTGATCCCTGAATGTTAGGTGTAATTGTTGACTCTGAAGTTTTGAAGAGCTGACAGAGCTAGAGACCAAGTCCAAACTCAAGATAATACAGGACAAAATAGTTCTAAAACAGTAAAAGCAAGAATAAGTTATTTCCCTGTAATTAGTGCGCTGTAACACAACTGTTGCACATTTGTGTCAAAGAGGTTTTTCGTCAACCACTTCTGAAACTTCTGAAAGCTGTTTGTGCTGAATTACAAAATTAATTAGCAGACTGTGGCATCAACACCAGAAAAAAAACGGCAGCTAATTATCTCTTCCACTCAGTCACTCAAACGTGCACAAAAAATAAACACTGTGGAGATCACTGTTTACTGCATTGTGAATCAACTTGAAGATGCACTATGTAATTTTTTTTTTTTTTTTCTGGTGAAGGGTCCACCACCTGCTTGGATCCATGGACATGATATTGCTTTCTACAATATCTTGCATTTGTTCTATTACAGGTGTTTTTATTACCAGGCCGGCTCTGGGCATAGACGGTCACCTAGGCACAAATCGTAGCCATAAAAAAAAAACATGTAAATAAAACTGTTTGAAGGGTCCCAGACAGCATTTTCTGTGTGCAGTGAGATATAATGCATCCGAATGAGCCTAATAATTAAAAGCATACAGCACAAAATCAAAGACAGTGGACAGAGTTTGGAATTCAAAATAATGTTCTATAGCCCACAAGCTTCTAGTCGGTCTCTGTTTTTCACCCATCCACCTCTTATTCACGGAGCTACGAGCACAAACAGTCATTCATATGTCTATGTTTTTTTGTCAATAGTACAAAAAACCACAACAAAGCGCAACCATTTCTCTCCACATTTCAAGTGAAATCTTGTAGAAGCAACATAAGCACGAGAGCAGGAGTGTGGATGCAAGATTTAGACTGGACTGTTGCCTAGAACGTTTGTCCGGGGGGCACTGTAGAGCGGGGGCAGAGCACAGGGATGCAAAGGTCTAAGGCTCCGCTGACAACCACCAACACAGGATTTGGACATAAGTGACACAAGTGTAAAATACAGGTTAGTCCCAACTGTGCCACAAGTGTTTTTATAATAACGGATGCCCCCTTTGAATCTTGGAGAGAAGTACCCTACAATCATAATAAATAGAAAACCAGAAATGTATCTAATTTACCCCAGATTACAGAAAATGACTTCAGTTTTGTTCAAATTTACTGAAGGGACCCCAAAATTCCAGCTTTTAAAATTACCTGCTATGAATTCAATACAGAATTCGATTGAGGGCCCCTTATTCGTGGACTAATGCCAAAAAAGGTATTGGCAAAATACACTGCCTAGCCAAAAAAAAACAAAAAACTTTGCCACCAAAAAAAAAAAGGGGTCACACACTCCAAGGCCTTCTCCAGCACATCCCAGAGATTCTCAATGGGGTTAAGGTCTGGACTCTGTGGTGAACAATCCATGTGTGAAAATGATGTCTCATGCTCCTGAACCACTCTTTTACAATTTGAGCCCGATGAATCCTGGCATTGTCATCTTGGAATGGAAGAAAAAATCCATTGGAATAACCTGGTCATTCAGTATATTCAGGTGTCAGCTGACCTCGTTCTTTGAGCACAGGCTGTTGCTGAACCTAGAGGAGGCTTGTATCCATTTGCTTAGTCAAATCCAGGTGGTGACTTTTTTTTTTTGGCCAGGCAGTGTATCTCTCCGTAGATCTGATCTGTCGCTCATCACTTGCTGGTCTCCATGGAGGCAAAGTAATAACATCTTCATGGAAACAAGCAGGTACCAAAAAAGTTATATAATGCCTCTTTGATCCTGAGAAAATGGGGTTGTGAATGTGGAGTTTGAAGGTCAGTGTAATGCTATGTTGGTTAAATGTCTTGCCCAAGGACACAACAACAATAACAACTAGTGGATGAAGGTATCAAACTGTCAACCTTTGAGTCAGTGGGTGAAAACTCAACCAACTAAACCACAACTACTACTGCCCAAAACAACAAATACATAATATCTTGACTTTTGGTCTGTCATTTCCACTTTATTTTCAGCAGGTATCATTTTCCCCACTATTCTAACTCACTGGCTACTGCTCTATAATTCTGAGCTGGGTTATTTGACAGAAGAGTGCTTTTTTGGCGGGATAAATGTCCAGCCTTGTATCTCGCCCCAAACCGATAGTCATTCTAGATTCGTAATAAGTAGTGTGTCTGACACTCCCAAACTTCTCCCTAATACTATGGCTGTTACACGTTAAACTTGTCTTAGCCTATGGAAGACAGGTACAGCGTCTTTAACCCTTACAAAACATGCTGTTCTGAGTTTTACTGTCTTAAAACGTTCATTTTAAACAGTTAGCAGTGGTCCAAATTATTCCTCCCTGACCTTATGCATTCAGAATATCTTAATTATTCACTGCAATGAGTTTACAAGCACTTTTCACAAGTCTCAGAGAACATTGCATGGTTTTGACGTGACGATAAAGCTAACAACAACTAGCATGCTATAGGTTCATTTTAGACAGCTTTAGTCAAAACATATTCCTTAGAATTTTAACGCATTTCGAGCATTTGTTCAACACAATTAGTTTTTAAACACTTTTCACAACTTTTTGGGGCCAAAGTGGAAATTTGTCATCGCACCACAGCTAACAACAACTAGTATGCTAATAGTGCACCGGAGTTACTTCCTGGTTTGTGCCTGATAAAAATGCTTTATAATATTTACACAAACATCGGGTACAGCCCCTTTAATTTCCTTGTTACTAAAGGCGTTTCCTTGTTAAAGTAGAACTAAACAATCAATCAAATTTTGCCACTTAACTGTGCACATGGTATTTTAATCGTATTGTGTACAGCTCCTAGGCATTTTGCACACTTTTTAGTCTATTAGGCCAATTTACAGCTTTCTGGTAAATAATAAAATTTAAAAAAAATTGTGTGCAGCCTCCAGTGGCCCCTGCAATTTCAAGTACTACGTGACATTACACAGAACTGTCCTGATTAAAGCCAGGTGTATCTGATTGCAAACAATTGGCTGTTGAAGTGTGGAAACCTGTTAGACCAATCACACTGTTCCTCATATGACCAGAACCAGACCCTCCCCCCCCCCCCTGTCACTCTCTTTTCTAATCCCCCAGTTTAACAGCTCTATTTGAAATGTGTTTTCGGGCAGAGTTCAGGTGCTTAGTCCCACTTTAAGAGGAGATTCACCCCAAAATCTCTACTCAAGTTGTTAAAAAAATAAAAAGTTTTCCGACTCCGCACAAATATTGGTTTCAGCTTATGTAGCTTTCACGCCTTGATGTCTCTGTTCTAATGTCAACAAAGCCTAAACAGCTAGCTTCCAGCGCCTATGCCTCCAGAGGGGAGCGCACAGCATGAAGCATCGCAGTTCACTGATCGGTCACTGGAGTCATTATTAACAAGGGTTTTTTTTGCGCAAACTTCCCCAAAGAAACCTTTAAAAGATTGTCAGAGCGTGAGCGGATGACATTTGGAGGGTATTTCAATATAGCCAACAGTTGTCTTAGCTCCGAAGCAAAATATTCTCCCTCAATTCCCATGGTACAGCGCATAAATAACCCTAAGGTATTTTTTCAAGATACTGTTTATGGATCTATGTCTATTATACAATTCTGTAACTTCCACCTATAGCTTCCATACATATAGATCGGCTATGTTGTCCTGAAATTGAGGAAAACTTTTAAAATACAGCCCTGGGCAGTGTTCAGTTTGAATGCATCACTAGCTCAGGCCAAAAGCCAAAAGTTTCTATCAGCCAGTTCTTTGTTTGGACCGCTTTGCATAAATAAACTATTCTCGGTTAAGCTCAGGCCACAATCGGAGCTTGCCAATGAACTTTGCACTGCAGGCTTTGTAAATGATGCCATGTGACCGCAGCTTTGAACGAAGGCAGATCTGAGAAAAAAAGTGGAGTGTTGGCTGCACGGTTGCGACGTCAATACCGGTGTTGACGTTTTCAAAATTGGGATTTAAATGTGCCTATGTAGTTTTTCTGGTGGGCGCTTTTCCTTGGAATATTAAACATGTTATTTAATATATCTATCTTGCATTCATTCAGTTACAGTTGCTTGGATTACTAATGAAATGCCTTGAGATTTCATACGTTCATTGTCAAAAGCAATGACATCTGTGTAGAGAAAAGCAGATGGTGTTACCCTCCACCAGAAAAGCTACGCAGTGCATCTTTAAATTCCTTTTTTTTTGTTGTACTGAGAAAAACAAACAACCAAAACAACAATTTGTAGAAGGGATTTTGGCTGTAAAATCTTACACTGCGACCTTTACTGTACTGTCACGACAACAAACTGTACACACTGCATGAAATACTTTGATGTATCGCTGAGCTTGTTAAATTTCATCAAAAGTTTAAATATGAAGTGTGTACAAGGAACAAGTAGCAGCTAACTGGCTAAACACGGTTGTTGCTGTCCATGGTGCTGAAACTTCCACCAGTCCAAATCCAACAGCTTTGGCTTGAATTAACTTAAATTTAGGTTTACATTTTCAAAAAAAACACGGCTCACGTTTGAAGATGGAGAGACAATTTGAGCTATCAATCAAAACAGTCACTAACAAACTGCATTTTGTGTGTACGTTTGTAAAGGTGTTTTTTCAAATCAGTTAGAACCTATTGATGGAACGTATTTGATTCTGGGTTGAGCATCATGCGACACAAATGACCATTTTTCATTAGTTTAGTTTTTAGAACACAGTAAAGAACGCTTTTCGATCAGACAAGAGATTTTCTGAAATATTTTGCTGCATTTTGGTTGGTCTCCTTTTCATCTGAACTGTAGATGAAAACTACACAGTGGTTGACAATTACTCCGTAGATACAAATAAAGACTCAAAACTTCTTTCTTGTGATATACATACAACAAAAATTGAGCTTAGTCTACAAAAAAGACAACGAAGCAACACAAATTGGCTTGATCCAGCTCAGCACTATCCGTATGATGAAATATATTAACACCACTGACGAGAATACAATGAATTCCCTAAATGGAAGGATCAATAGGTTGACCAATGGGCTGAACTCATTTTCTTTATCTGTCTACCACACCAACATCGTGTCCACTGTTATTGGCTTGTTGGAGTAATTGACTCACCACTTAGACCCGATTGAGAGCATTTAAAACCAAGATGAAAAAATCAATATTAGTGAAAAAGAGAAGACAGCCTAGACGAATGATTAAAATGACTCTTAGTAGACCTTTCATCAATGCTGCTCTATCTGAATGTATGTAATTAGACAGAAGACAGGTGGAATGTAATGCTTCAAACTGCAGGGGACAGGCGCAGCCGGAGTGGGCTCCTTAACGCGGGTTACTAATGACATTTGTATGATTTCACATCGATCGGATCTGCTACAAGGCTTGTGTCAGCGCGAGCCAATCCGTGCGCGCTTTTGTTGCTGTGGTTGCTGTGTACAGTAACGTGCTGCCACCCGCGCGCCCACGTTCACGTCACTACAGTTGTTTATGTGTGCGCGCGCAACAGTTCCAAACACACTCAACTCAGCAGGAAGTTTTACCTGGCTGAAGCGCGTGAACTCCCGCTGCACCACGCTGACCACGGGCACCTGCAGCGCGCTCGAGACGAACTCCAACTTTACAAACTCGTCCCTGTTGCGCGGGAAGGCGATCATGGCCAAGACCCCCTGGACCACCACTGTGTGACAGACACTTTCCACGAAGGACAGCGGGTCCTCCTCGGTGTCCGGGGCGGCAGATGAGTCCGAGGAGGCGAAGGAAAAGGCGGGCAGTTCTCCAAGTCCAGACCCCACCGCCAGAACCATCTCCATGGTCAGGTTATAGGGCAAAATCCCGGCCCGGTTCATAGCCTCCACTGCGAGCAGAACTGAGTCCCTTGGCGAGAACACGCGGTTCTCCTTTGGGCTGTTGTCCTCCCGTTGGCGCGCTTGGTTCTTGTTTCTGTTCGTGCCTCTAGTCCTGAGATTGGCAGACCTAGGCGCACTGGCTGACCTGACCTGCCTGTCGTCCCACTGCTCGGACGCGGCAGAGGGTGCGAAGAGCCGCGGCTGCACGTGCAGAGCTCCGAGCCTGACCGTGTGGCCGATCCTCTTGAGCACCTGGCACGGCTGCGGGTGCGAGTGTGCGCGCGGAGGCAGGTAGGTGAGAGCGCACAGCAGGAGACACGCACCGTTCATCCTCGTCGTCAGCCCCATCGTCCCGCCTGGCGCTCCGCAGCTGCAGCCGCGTCGTGGTGCGTCGGTCCGCGGATACAAACAACAGGCTGCCGAAGCGCGAGACCCGGCACCAGCAGATCTCCAAAGGTGGCCCTTTTCATCTCAAAGCATCACTCAAGCCTTGGGTTACAAAACAAGAGGCAGAAAAGATACATGGCATATTCCTTTTGCGTGAGGTAAAACACAAAGCTCCAAATTGTTGCTCTGTTGCGCATCACGCACATTCCCAAACACTCCAATCCAGTGGAAACACCTCAACGTTATCCCCAAATCCGTATCCAGAGCGCGCGAGTCCAAAGGCGAAAACAATGCAAACACAGCACGAAAAATATATACATGGATGTTGTCCTTTGCGCGCGTGATGCCTGGCTCGAGTCAACCTCCACACTGACACTTGTACCGGCGAGACCTCCGGCACGAGAGCGCGGACTCGTGCGCACGTTCCTCCACAGTCCTTAGTCCACCCACTACCCCACCCTCTCCCAAAGTGTGACAGGGAACAAGTTGCATAAGGAATATGTGACCAAAGACATGCGGTGGAGAGGGAAGGTGGAATAATGTAAAGACACTCTCAAAACCTGCAGGATGTATAAATAACAAAATGATTTATTTGTTTGGCCAATTCCTCTGGTTTCAATGCAAGGAAAAGTAGTGCTGATCTAATGAAAATAAATAAATAAATAAATAAATAAAATAAATTCGAAATCAAAACACAGGGTTAGGGTATATTGTGTTTTTATTTATTTTACTACAGTGTGGAATCCAGAAATGACATTAATAAATAACAAAACAAAAAAAATAACACTTAAAAAATCCCTGATTGCCAATTAAATTAACTATGTTTTTTTGTTTGTTTGTTTGTTTGTTTTACATTTTTGATTGCGCTGAAAAATGTAGAAAAGACCACAAGTCCTTTGAGCGGGCCTGCATCTCCACAAACCTGCTCGTCTCCATGGAAATATCGCTTTGGCCATAAAATTTCACAGTATGGCATAAAAATGACCCTCTTTTGGAGAATATTCTGTTTCTGGTTTTAACTTTCTATTTCCATATTTCTATAGCACGCAAGTCACTTTTCAGTTGTTGCTCTAATATTTTGCTTTTCGCATAAATATTTATTGACTGAAAACTGAACTTCATAAGGTGTGTTTTTATGAGCTTACACCTAAAATTAGAACAGGTGTTGTGTTAGTATCTGCTTTATTAGTCCAATAACATTTTGGATTTACTGTCGCTGTTTTACGGAGGAGCAAAATGAAAAAGCTACATTCTTCAAGTAATATTAAGCATCTTAGTGCCAAAATGCAAAAATAAATGAATGAATGAATAAATAAAAATAAATAAATACATAAAAAATAAATACATAAATAAATAAAAAATAAATACATAAATAAATAAAAAATAAATAAATGGATAAATAAATGGATAAATAAATGGATAAATAAATAAATAAATAAATAAATAAATAAATAAATAAATAAATAAATAAATAAATAAATAAACTTAATGACAACCAATAAGTGATCTTAAAATAGTGGGGAAAAGGTTGGTCAGTTGTAGAGCTATAGAGGTTGCCCCATGGGTCAAATGCAGAGGACAAATTTCAATATGCAGGAAAAATAAAATAAAGAAAGTGACTGATGATTGTAGACAGCAGCACTAAACAGAGTGGAGACAGAGCAGGTTCTAGAGGGGACTGTGCCGTTTAGGGAAAGGACTTTGGACAACTGTCTTTTACTCATGGAGCAGGTCAAATGTGGAACACACAGTCTGATCAGACATGACACAGGCAGCATTTTCAAAACATTTACAACAATGACTGTCACCATGGAGACCAAAACGACATTTTATTTAATTATTTTATTTATTTATTTTGTCTGTATAGTGAGTGTGTTGTGTGTATAGTGAGTGTGTTGTGTGTATAGTGAGTATGTTGAGTGTTGTGTGTATAGTGAGTATGTTGAGTGTTGTGTGTATAGTGAGTGTGTTGTGTGTATAGTGAGTGTGTTGTGTGTATAGTGAGTGTGTTGTATGTATAGTTCGTGTGTTGTCTGTATAGTGAGTGTGTTGTGTGAGCGTGTTGTGTGTTGTGTGTATAGTGAGTGTGTTGTGTTTTATTTACTTGCCTTGGGTCTGTCCAATGTATGTGATGTGTTTGTGTTGTATTGTATGTAAATGGCGTTTTTCCCTGTGTGAACATGGCTGAAGACAAATTTCCCCTCGGGGATAATAAAGTAACTAACTGTCTAGTGCATGTGTTGTATGTATAGTGCATGTGTTGTATGGTGAGTGTAGTGTGTGTGTGTATAGTGAGTGTGTTGTATGGTGAGTGTGGTGTGTGTGTGTGTGTGTGTATAGTGAGTGAGGTGTGTGTCTAGTGAGTGTGTTGTATGTATAGTGCGTGTGTTGTGCATATAGTGAGTGAGGTGTGTGTATAGTAACTGTGTTGTGTGTTTCGTGAATGTGTTGTGCATATAGTGAGTGTGTTGTATGTATAGTGAGTGTGTTGCGTGTATAGTGAGTGTGTTGTATGTATAGTGAGTGTGTTGAATGTATAGTGAGTGCGTTGCGTGTATAGTGAGTGCGTTGCGTGTATAGTGAGTGCGTTGCGTGTATAGTGAGCGTGTTGTGTGTATAGTGAGTGTGTTGTGTGTATAGTGAGTGTGTTGTATGTATAGTGAGTGTGTTGTGTGTATAGTGAATGTGTTGTGTGTATATTGAGTGTGTTGTGTGTATAGTGAGTGTGTTGTGTGTACAGTGAGTGTGTTGCGTGTACAGTGCGTGTGTTGCGTGTACAGTGAGTGTGTTGCGTGTACAGTGAGTGTGTTGCGTGTACAGTGAGTGTGTTGCGTGTATAGTGAGTGTATTGCGTGTATAGTGAGTGTGTTACGTGTATAGTGAGTGTGTTGTGTGTATAGTGAGTGTGTTGTATGTATAGTGAGTGTGTTGTGTGTATAGTGAATGTGTTGTGTGTATATTGAGTGTGTTGTGTGTATAGTGAGTGTGTTACGTGTATAGTGAGTGTGTTGTGTGTATAGTGAGTGTGTTGTATGTATAGTGAGTGTGTTGTGTGTATAGTGAATGTGTTGTGTGTATATTGAGTGTGTTGTGTGTATAGTGAGTGTGTTGTGTGTACAGTGAGTGTGTTGCGTGTACAGTGCGTGTGTTGCGTGTACAGTGAGTGTGTTGCGTGTACAGTGAGTGTGTTGCGTGTATAGTGAGTGTATTGCGTGTATAGTGAGTGTGTTACGTGTATAGTGAGTGTGTTGCGTGTATAGTGAGTGTGTTGCGTGTATAGTGAGTGTGTTGCGTGTATAGTGAGTGTGTTGCGTGTATAGTGAGTGTGTTGCGTGTATAGTGAGTGTGTTGCGTGTATAGTGAGTGTGTTGCGTGTATAGTGAGTGTGTTGCGTGTATAGTGAGTGTGTTGCGTGTATAGTGAGTGTGTTGCGTGTATAGTGAGTGTGTTGCGTGTATAGTGAGTGTGTTGTGTGTATAGTGAGTGTGTAGACTGTTTGACATAAACCTACCAAGGGACTGAAGGTGGAAATTGGCCACATTAGTATAATCTTTACATATTTATATTTTCAAATGTTTATTAATATTTCCTGTCCCTTTACAAATAAAGAAAATAAGAAATAAAAGCTGTAGGAAGCAAAAATGAAGCTGTTGAAGTGATTTTTGAGAGTGGCATGGGCAGAGTTAGGGGCATTAAACGGATAGCTCAAGTTGAAAATTTTGGAAAGCGTTCATGCAGAGAGGAATAGTAAACATATTGACTAAGGATAGCTGCTGGCAGGAGCTCTAACAAAATGAGGATTTATGGAGGCAGTGAAAATGGACATCATCAGTGGTGTAAGGTGAAGGCAGATTCACTGTAGTAAACAAAACAAAACAAAAAAAACCCAAACAAGCACAGTGAACATTTAAGACTTTAAGCATGTATATTTGATTATATTTTTAAGTATGTAGTAACCAAGCACCGAATGAATTCCAACTTATCAACCTCATATTTATTGAATTGCAGATGTTTATACTGTTAAAAATACCTAATTGTACTTTAAACAGTGTTGCCTCTCCACAGAACTGACCTGTAACTTGGCTTGGCATGCTCAGTTCCAGATGAAGAATCTGTGGGGGATTCCATGTCTGATTTTATTGCAAAACCAATGTGCAAGTACAAGTAAAGTAATGTTGAAGTTTAGTGGCTTGCTGGGGAAGATTCCATGCAATATCTCCATGGAGGCAACAGATATCGTACCCTTCACCAGAAAAAGTTACACAGTGCACCTTTAATAACGTCTGATAGAAATAGAAAAAAAACAACAAAAAAACCCAACACATAGACATACAAAAAAAAACAACAACAATTACTTTCTTGCACAAATTTACGCATTTATTTAATTTCATTTGCAAGTCTACAATCGACAAAATCACATCTGAAATAATAAAATGCTTTACTTGTCATCATTTTATTAGAGACAAAGCAGCAACATTTCCAAAGACACAAGTGGGCAGCATACCCTCCACCAGAAAAGTTACATGGTGCACCTTTAATATCATATGCAGCATCCTCAAGAGGAAATGTCTTTTGAGTTCTGTTCTCACACTAATTTAAGTAGTCTGTGGAATCCCTCAGTTGCCAGTTATGATCCATAGCAAACGGAAAATTCCATCTGTCGTGAGAGCAGCTTGGGACCCCAATCTGATGTTAATAACAGTTTCTGATTGTTGTGTGTTAGCTCTTCCCTTCCAGTAGACAGAAGGCAGTGTCCACCAGCAATCTGACCAGAACTGAAGAAGCGGCTTGGACGAGCAACAAAACTTCTTCACTCTAAAACTTTATTCCATTGACAGAATTACATTTTTCTTTAGGTACTGTAATGTAGCTAGTCCATTACCATCATGGAGGCTAGCAGAAAGGAAGGACATACACAAGCGTTTAAAATGTTTTATTGATAAATGTGTATCACTGAATTGATTGTAATTGTGCAAATTTTAACTTACCCATGTTGTCTGCCTTAGGTGTTTCGGCCAAATGAGTCCCCGGGGAGCCGAAGCACCTTAAGAAGGTTCCGGGGCAGACCACTGGGGGTTAACAAGGAGGGGTGTTGTATATTTTAGCTTTGTGGGGGAATGTGATTAGTTTTCACTGTTAAAACAAGTGAAGTAACACGGAGCTCTATTTTAATTAACAACTTAATTGAATAAATTGGTAAACAATGGTTGATTGGAGCTGAATTTTAACAAGAGAACTGGATTGGAGAAAGACTTACCTGTTATACCGAATGGGCTCACCCAATTAGGGAGAGGCTCTATAAAAGGAAAAATCTCAGTGGCTACGTGAGAGGGTGCTGTATGTATAACAGGTACTGCAAAGGCTGATTTTTTAAAAACGTTTTTTCTTGTTTCTTTGTAAAATTATGGTGAAAAATAAACACACTTGGGTCTGCACTGGACTAATTGTCTCAGCTCTGCTCTGTTCCTCTTTTAACCGCTAAAGTTGCTATCCGGGCGATTACAGGTACTAACCTCAGTGTTAATTGAATTGCATTGCAATTGCCTCGAGTCAACAAAATCCCCTCTGAAATAATTTAATATACTTTGCTTGTTGTCATTTCATTCCTCATGACGCTTTTTTAATCAGCAGGCGGGTGAGGGTGATTGAGTGCTGTCACACTTTTTCGCTATGGTAACCCAGTGGTCACAGGGTCTGGACCAATCAGAGGCCTCTGTTTAAAATAGTGACCCAAATTAATGATTGGTTAATGGTCAGATGTAGATTAATGATTGGCCAGCGGTCGGGTTCTAAATGAGAAGCACGCTCTGAGACATATTGGGAGATCAATGGGGCGGATCAATGGAGCAGCATGACCTCCTTCAGACGAAGAGGAGAGGGAGAGGCAGGTTCTCTGATGAAGAGTAGAGGAGGAGAGGAAGAGGGCTAGACAGAGAGGACAGTCTAAGGATGGTAAAAGACAAGATAGTCATACAGAGGTGAAGATAAGGTTTTTGGGGGTTTTTTTTATAAAAATTTTGTCATTCATATGTTCTTGTTCCTGAATGCATTCTATACACTTAATTTGCTACATTTACATATTTTTATTTATCTTTTTTTGTATGAGCAAAAGACAAATTTTCATTGTGCTTGATAAGTGATCAGAACTTATACCCAGAAATACCCAGAGCGCAGATCCGGGAAACAAGACTAGACTTAAAATTCAGCAATATGACTATAAAAAATTACTATAATGTAACTATGCACTATTTAACTTTGACACCTGCTTGTCCTAATGGAAATGTTATAGCTTTGCCTGTAATGTTCCACAGTATGGCACTGTGCTATCCCCCTGGAGATAAGCAGGTAACATCAGGCCAAGCTGCAGGTCAGATCTGTAGAGAGACTCTACTAACAGCAAGAAAAGCTGTGTTTTTCAAGTACTTTTTGGGAAATAAAATCAACTATAACTGAATAAATGCAAGATAGACCACTTTAATGCCATGCTGGGGAACATTTCATTTAATATACATGGCACATAACATGGCAAGTCTTCTGGATTTGGTTTGAAAGTTTGAGAAATGCCTTTTAATATGGACCTAACTTTGAACTAATAAAATGCAGACTTGATATATGCCTCACTGATTCTCCTAGACATGTATTTATTTTTTTAATGCAGAGTAAATGTTTAAATTGTTTTTTTTTTGTTTTTTTTTGTTTTTTTTCTCCATAGCAACAACAATAAAAAACTGAAAGATGTTGTGGATGAAATACATGTTCTAGATAGGCCTGTAGCCACAACATATTTTGAAGTCTAGATATATTGTTGAAGTAAATATAGATGATAAACAATAGTATTGAAACTAATTTATGCCACTGACACAACAACTACAGAGCACATTTGAACCACAAAAACTATTCTAGATGTATCATGAGCTGCAATAAACAAGCAGCAGAGTTAAACACTTGCATCTGTAATGAGTCATAGATGTTATTAATTCAACTTTTTACGCCTTAAATCTTACCATATAGCCAAAAAATTACAAAACATTTCCCAGAAGTGCAAAAACAAAAAAAACAAAAAAAAGTACACATGATAAATATTGACCCCCAAAAAATATTGTTCCAGGTTTCACATATGAACGATAATTCGATATAGTAATTATCGTGACAGGCCTAGTTCTAGAGTTGCATCTCTTTTTGAACTCTGGAGAGTGAGAGTTCGGTCTGAAATGAGATTGAGACTTGAATTATCTCCACTGGGTTAACACGGACATTATCATTCCAGCTCCTCATGAAAATTTTAATTACGCAAACTTGGAAGCGTAATTGCATGTCTGTGTGGTTGCCAGAGACAGTTCCCCAAATGCTGTTCCATCATGTCCAAAAGCATTGTTGAGTGGAGAACATGCTAGGTTAGAATAGATGTGTGCTGCTTTTGGGTGCTGGGTAAAACTGTCACACAACTAGTAAGTAGTTCAACTGTTTATTCCCCCGGCTAGTAAGTAGTAGGCTTGGGGGGTCCAGAGATGCAGGTAGTTATTGGGCTGGCTAGAAAGAAGGCAGGTAGACAGGTTGTAGGGGTTTTCCGTTTCGCTTAAGTGTAAAACCAATGCACAGGTACAATTAAAATAGCCTTAAAACTCTAGCGGCATGCTGTGGAACATTGCAGGCAATACAAAAATATCTCCATGGAGGCAGCCTTCATCAGAAAAGTTACATAGTTCCCCATAAATAACGTCTGCAATATCCTCAAAAGGAAATGTCACAAACCAAAAAAACAAAATCCCATCTGAAATCCTTTAAATTACTTTACTTGTCATCTTTTTATTAGATGCAAAACAATAACATCTCCATGGAATCAAGTGGGTCGCATACCCTCTAACAGAAAAGTTACATGGTGTGCATTTAATATCATCTGTAACATCCTCAAGATGAAATGTCTTCTGAGTTTTAGTCTCACACTAGTTTAAGTAGTCTGTGGAATCCCTTCAGTTGCCCAGCTATGATCCATACAAAAGAAAAATGCCATCTGTTGTGAGAGCAGCTCAGGACTCCAATCTGCCGTATATATCTCCATGTCAGGTTGGAGGTAGGCAGGGAGAGACAAGGTGTATTCCAGTTACGTAATACTAGCTACAATTGGGAAGAAATCACCTATAACGTTATATTTGCCTATTGATATTCAAAAGGAAAGATTAATTCCTTACTTCATTCAATCTAAACAGAAATAAACGGCTGTGATGACGGCACCTTGACTCTTCTTCTATGAAATATTATGCCCATTTTACACCTTTAGGTCATAAGTCAACAGCCATATAGCTCATTAGACAGTAGCCGTCACGGTTGCTAGGCAATGTAACATAAGCGACGTAACGTAAGCGCACAGACAGCGGTTGAAGTATGTACCATGGTGTAGGCCTGTCCCATTTTGGCACGGCCTTTGCAGCTGACGGTGGTTACGCGGAGGAGTACCCTTCGGCGGCCAGGTACTTCGAACGGTACTTCAAAGTGTGAAACCGTCAAATTGGGACACGGTCTACATCTCTTCACTGTACCTGTCTACTTCTGCACCTGTCTACCTCTCCACCTGCAGGTGAACCAGCTGTCAGATCAGGTAAGCCGACACCCAAGTGGGAGGAGAGGCAGACAACACAGAAGGGAGGGGGAAACAACAGGGAACACAGCAAAAGGGAGGATCCTGACAAGATGGCCATTTTTTTAATCCTCACTTTTATCTTGTCCAAGGTTATCACTGCCATTTCTCCTTTCATATTGTGTTGTTTTAAATTTGTAATGAACAAAAATATGACACTGGTTTAGAGCAAATGTTGATTATTTGGATTCAAGATTCTTAATAAAAATATAGTCAGTGGTGGATGAAATACAGCACTCCATTTTGGTACTTAAGTAAATTAAGTATTTAAGTACATGTTTAAAAACTTTAAGAGTAAAAAGTAAAAGTATTTTTTTAACTGTTAAATTTAGTGATACTGAAAATTATTGCCAGAAATATTCTGCAGCACATTTGTCAAACTCAAGGCCCATGGGCCAAATGTGGCCCGCCACGTCATTTTATGTAACATTATTGTATTTGTTCAAATGCAGATGTTTTTATTGGTATTGCTACCAATATTTGGTGCAGGAATCACTGACTTGTCATAATGGAGAAGTTTTACAGTGTATTGGGGAACATTCCAGGGGGCATTGTAATGTCTATGAGCAGACCCTCTACCTGGAAAGTTCCATAATGCACCTTTTAATAACTTATTCATAAAACATCAGAGGTAAAATAGAAGTTTAAATGGATTTAGTTTTGAGGCTTCACTGATTTTTCCACTGAAATACATAAGTCACTGTATGGTTTAATGCTCTGGTGGACGCCTGCACTTTCCAAAAGCTTTCAGTTTGTCCAAATTGTTTATAATTAGATTTAAAAGGAACTGTACGTAAGATTTTGATTTTAAATGTCATAAATTTGACCCATCTGTGTCCCCAGATATGAGGTAAATTTAGCTTTTACTCATAACAATTCTGACACTGATATATATATATATATATATATATATATATATATATATATATATATATATATATATATATATATATATATATATATATATATATATATATATATATATATATATATATATAAATAATACTGTACATTATGTCCTATTGATTTATGTTATAATTTAGTGTTTTAGTTCTCGAGACGATTATCTAATCAGAAAGCAGAATGAGCCTATCATTTGGGTTGCCCAGTTAGATAAAAAAAACTCTCTCTGATCTGAATTGTCACTACCTAAACCCAGGCACCTGCATCATGAATTGGGTCTAATGCTGGAGCTCAGTGAGTGGAGGTTCTGAGCTTCCACATGAGGCATGGCCTGTCCATATACTGAGAATGAGAAAAACTTGTAAGGTAAGGCTTAAGGCAAAGTTTATCCATATAGCACAATTTGTACACAAAGTGTTTTACAGAATAAGAAAGACTGGCTCTGGGCACCAGCAGGAGGTCGGTCCCTGAAGTCCACAGAGAGTAAGACGGTTTATATGGCACTAAAATGTTGGAGATTAGGCTATGGACAGATTTGTACACTAGTAAAGCTTCTTTAAAGTCTATTCTCTGAGCCACAGGAAGCCAGTGCAGAGACCTGAGCACAGGACTGGTCATACTTCATGGTTTGACCAGTCATTTACAAATGTAGTAAATGACAACCCAGGTTCAGTTGTGACTGTAGTGCCTTTTGTAAAATTGTAAGAGCACAGGCTACATACAGTTCCTTTAATATCTGTATGCACCCTTCCTCTCCTCCCACCTTATGATTGTATGTTACTTCCCATTCCCTACGCGTGCCCGTCTGCCTTTGTCCCTTCTGAATAGCCATCTGACCTCTTCATGTCTGATCGCATATTCACCACGCTCCTCCCTGCAGCAAGCTTTTGACTTCTGTCCCTCAGTTCACGGCCCACACCCTGCCCTTGTCAACCTCTGCACCAGTTTACCTCTGCTCACTGCACCTGTCTGCCTCTCCACCTGTATCCATCTCCTTACCGCTCCTGTGTACCTCAGCACACCACACCTTTCTACCTCTGCACCTGTCTACCTCTCCTCCCTGCACCTGTCTACCGTTCCTCACTGCACCCATTGACCTCTGCACATGGCACTTGTCCACCTCACCGGCACCTGTCTCTCCATCGCTCCTCTTCTTTCTCTCCCGTCAGCCGTGTTGCATAACTGTCTGCTTCTCCGCCCTCCAGTCTGTCCCCGTGTCTCCATTTTGGTGACGGAGCATTGCTGACCCTTGCACCTGCCATCCAAATTCCGCCATGCTCCAGTGGCCTCCTCTGGTGACAGGGGCTTATGGACAGACCCAAAAGACCCCACACAGGAAATTCAAGGTTACACCACTTAGTAAATACACACCTGCTTCTTTAAGGCTGGCAGCGGTGCAGATACAAGCACATCAAAATCGGATTATTATGTGATTTCTGGCTCTTTAACATTATTTAAATGCCCTTCAACCGACAAAACAAAATGATGAGACTATGAGCAGATGCTTTTGCTGTTTACATGTAATTTTAAATATCTTATAAGTCCAAAAATGCTATAATAATCTGATTGTATGTATGCGTGTAATGACAGCCTCTGATTTAGTACTTATGCAGCTAAATTAGTGCTTATGCCAAATTTAAATGCTGATAAAACATATGCAACATGACTATATCTTTACCCTCTTTTATAAATATTAGCAATTAAAATAACATCTAGTATATTTTATTAAGGAGGGATGGAATTTGATTGTAATTAAATAACATTTGGCTTTGAAAAAACATTACTATACAAGGATTAAAGCATTCAATTACTTTTTAATTTTTTTTTTTTTTTTCTCAGTTTTTCAAATTAATTCTTAATGTGACAAAAACAAAGATCAAAGAGAGAAATTAATGATGGTAAGTTATTTCAAAATTCTTTGTACTTTGTTTTCCAAATACAAAAGTTCCTTTTTATAGCAGACATTTTGTTTTTTGAAAATCAGGTTTCTCTTGTGCAAGTAAAAACACCAACATATCAGATCATTATTGGGTTATCTGATTCTAGTGATCTGAGTATTTTAATTATCTGATTTGTACTGGCTGTGTAAATGTACCTACTTAGATTTCATTGTATTACATTGCAAGGGATTCACATTTTTTATTTGTTTTTTTGGTTTTGCCCTGACTGTTTGAATATTCTAAGCGGTGGTGTGTATAGCACTGGTAACTTGGGCTGGTGGAATCTGACTTTCTCTGCAGTTCTACATCTTTAAAGAGCACCGTGCAGGATTTGTGGTGGCTGGTGCTGGAGGTAGAAATTTATTAGAAGTTTTATGCCAGGAATATTCCAGGAAAAGGAATAAATTCTCCACAAAGACAAATAGCAACCGCACATCTCTCAGGTCAAATCACAAGTCACATCTGTGGAGAAGGAAGACCACTTACAGCGAGGATTGATGTTTTTCCTTGGTGTTCTGGTTTTTTTGGCATTTTTGTGTTTGTTTTTTTACCTGGTTTAGAAATATTTTGGATTGGGTGGTACTTGCGGCTGTACCCAATTGTTTTTCCATGTAGTACATATATTATAAAAGCAGGTCTATGGTAAAAATGTGTGCGGTTTGCATCTAATCATGTTATCATATGCTAGTTGCTGCTCTAAATTTTCTGACAACAAAACTAGCCTCTGAATACCGATTGTTATAACCCAGATACTGTTGGCCGATAAGCTCTGCTGATATTTTTGGGTCGATATGTAGGACAGATTTTTGTAATTTTTCCCAAACGACCAAATTTGAATTTAGCACAAACTCATCCGCAACCTTGTTTTAGTACGAAGTTAAACTTTTTTCAGTACCCTCTTTGGAGTTAAGTGTTCTAATAAAGATTGATGCATAGTTTTTTACATATTTAGGCAGCTGGTTGGTCCTGAATATCGGCCTCTGCTGGAGAATTAAGGCTGTTAACTGATACACTAAAAAGAGCAAATATTAGCTTGATCTCTACTCTACGTTGGACAATAAGATGTACACGTACAACACTTTCAAAACTTTAGAAAAACACCATGCTACAAATCTATTCAAAACACTTAAATCCGTTTCTGACAGTTTATTTTCCTTGAACTCTAAAGGTCCAACCAAATGCATTGCCCTGAGTAAATTCTTGAAAGTTAATACCAACATCATTTTGACATAACAGAAGTTTGGTGATCTCACAATTTCCAGAGTTGAAAGTTGAAAAGTGCTGTGTGAGCCCGAGCGTGGAGGTCCAGACAGTTGGGATCACTTGGGTCTGCCTCTGCTTTGATGCAGTCGGGGCAATCACAGACAACCAAACCTGAATTATTTACTGCTGCAAACAGATGGCTGACCCGGTACAACATCAAACCGTTCTTGTTTACGTGTCCATATAAGAAAACAGCCGTGATTTTTGTACGGCAATTTATATAACACGTATCATTCACGTTACATCATTATATAGTTTAAAATTGAGCTACGGGGTAATAAGTAAATACTTTAATAACACAAGACAAACTGAAAAATAAACATAAAAACTGTGCACTACCCGACAGAAGAAGCAGAACCTCCCCTGACCGGGTTGGAGTGTTGCTCCAAAGGGTGAGGGGGGGCACAGTTGCTTGGCTAGTTGCCTCCTCTGGGTAAGACGGCAGCTGAGACGGAGCCTATGCCCACGTCAATATTCAATAAAGAAGAAGAAAGTTATTGAAGAACTAAATAAAACATCTGTGGATCTGTGACTGTCAACACCGAGGAACACCACACTCTACTCTACCAGGCCTCTTTTTTTTTTTTCTCTGTCTCTTTAATCATTATCGTTTTTAATTTTGTCTTTGTATCTCCCTTCTTGTTCATTTTTTCACTTGAGCTCGCCCCTCTTATTTGCTCTCTCTCTTCCCTTTAGCTACACACACACATGCACACACTCATTATGTCTTTTGTCTTGTTATTTGAATCACTGTCTTGTTATTAATATGTCTTGGACCTACAGTACAAAAAAAAAAAAAAAAAAAAAAAAAGCTTAATTTGTATGTCTGCCTGGCTTTAAATAAATAAATAGATAGATACATAAATAAATAGATACATAAATAGATAAATAAATAGATAAATAAATAAATAAATAAATAAATAAATAGATAGATAGATAGATAGATAGATAGATAGATAGATAGATAAATAAATAGATAAATAAATAAATAAAAAGAATTGTAAAAAAAATAAATAAAATTAAAATAAAAAATTTACCTGGTTTATGGTTAATGGGGTGGCAGTAGCTGAGTTTGTAGAGTTTTTGTCCACTGATCTGAACGTTGGTGGTTTGATTACCATTCTCCACATAAACATCATTGGTAGCGCGGTCAAATCCACTGGTCCACAGGTTGAAATTCCAGCTCCCACAGATGAATGCTGTTTTTGTTGTGTCCTTGGGCGAGACACTTAACCCCCTTTACCCCAGTTTATGGCTAGCGTATGAACGTGTGTGAATGGGTGAGTGGGTGAGCTCAAAAAAGTAACCACTGACCATTAATATCTCTCTAATTACTGGGACTATCCATATGAAGCAACAACTAGTTCAAAGTTCAACGTCTTCTCTGTGAGTAAAAATAAAGTAAATTTCAGGCGTCAAAATGGCCTCAGAAAGTAGTGCCGTTATTCACCCAAAGCTGGGATTGTTGTCGTTTGAAAGAACTTTAAAACATGAGATTAATCTTAAGGTTTGGAAACTCTCCAACATGACAGCAAAGAAATGGCAGCAGTATCACAGGCATTGTTGTTTCCTATTCCAGACCTATATTTTGATGTAGGGTTGTGGAATTAATCACATTTATTGAGATTCAGTTGTTTCTAATACTTTCTAGTTTCAATCATCAACTTTTTTAATGGAGAGGATCAGAGCCAGTCGTGTTTTCTGTGTTTAATGGCAAAGCGTAATCTGTTTTTTCAATAAGACAAACAAAAATCCGATTTAAAATTCAGATTGAACTGAATATGAGGAAAAAAAAGTGATTTGTTTGTGTTGTCATATTGCCTGGTTCTCTCTTGATAGTTTTGGCAGTTTTGTGTCTGTTAAGCTAATGTAAAGACGTTTTGCCACTGTTTCATGTGCAGTCCAACTTCATCCTGTATTTCACGTATGAGAAAAGTAGTAAGCCCCCTAATCCTGATTTATAGTCACTTCCGATTTATAGTCACTTCCGAAGTTTGAGAAAGGAGGTATGATTTGTTGACATTATTGAAGAATGATTTCGAGGTCTGACAAACATACATATTACTGCAATATAACATTATTCAATATGCAATGTATCCAGAACCAAATATGACTGATACCAACTGTACTTTTATCAAGTGTCATTGGAAATTATAATGCTGCGACAAGGCAAGGTCAAAACTGGAGTAAAACAAAGGATCCCAATAAAGCTTAAATACAGCTTTGATTATGCGTCTTTCTTGCCAACAACACTCAGCACTATTTGACTTATGCACAGTTATTTCATTGTTCCTAATCACAGATCCAAAAAAAAAGTATTGCAGTATGCAGTATTCACATATAGTTTTTTTTTTTTTTTAATCTAACAAGCCAGGCCGTTCTACATTCTGTTCAACTCCAGAAGGGTCTGGAATTGGACCATAGAGAGTGACCAACCTCTGTCCAAACTGTCCCTGTCCCACCACAGCCACTAATTTGAAAATCCTTGTAACATTCAAAACAAAATATATAACCTCTTTTACAAGAGAAACTGAAGCCAAGGCAGTCTTCACAAATTAGTTTTAAAAGCCTATATTTGTCTGGGCAAAAACATAATTTAAAAACTTGCTGAGTTTTATTTCCCATGCGTAGCAGCACTCAGCATCCTTCTTCAGGGTGTATAACTTCTAACTACTTTTAACTAACTAACTTCTACTACTTAAATAGAATAGTTATATAACCTACAGTCCCTGACAAAAGTCTTGTCGCTTATCCATTTTGTAGTAACAAAAGCTTATAACCTGACTTTAAATTAATCGATTGGTTTTAGAAATGTCTCATATGAAAGCTAAAACCCTCCCAAATTATGCTCAATATACTAAAATAAATTTGCTTCACTGAAGAAAGATTGATCATTTAATAAACACAGAAAGGTCAGATTTTGGCAAGACAAAAGTTTTGTCACCTACTGAAAATTGAACAAATAATTTGCTTCAAATACAAAAATATGTTGCATAACGTCAGTGAATTAAGTAGCGGTGCTGTGAGATCCATATTTAATATCTTGTATGACTTCCATGAGCTTGAAGGACTGCATCCATGCGGTTCGACAATGATTCATACAATTTGTTGATGAAGTCATCAGGAATAGAAAAGAAAGCAGTCTTACATGCCTCCCAGAGTTCATCAAGATTCACCTTCTGCCACTTTTCCAGTGTCCATCCTTGTAGCAGGCTGTGGGCTTTGGCAAATGCCACATGTTTTTTTAATTGCCTTTTGTTTAGTGCTGGTTTCTGTGCACTGATTCGACCATGGAGGCCATTTCGAGACAGAATTCTACAAACTATTCTGGTTGACACAGGGACTTGAGGTGACCAGGCCTGGTGGAGCTCTGCTGCAGTGGAAAAGGGGTTGGCCTTGGATTTTCGAATCAATAAACGGTCCTCCCGAGCAGTTGTCTTGTGGGGTCTGTCGGACCTGGGCTTGTCAAAAAAATCTCCAGTCTTTTCAGATCTTTTTCTTATTCTTTATACTTGACGCTGAGACACATTGAAGGTGTCAGCCACCTCAGCAGTGCATCTGGTCTTCAGTCTCTTGATAATTAACGTTTTGGTCTCAGGGTGGATCTTAGGCATGTTGTCAGAGGTAAAGTTGCAGTTGATGTGAAGGTCTGGTGTGCTGGGGTTCTTTTTATACACACCCACTAATTGATTGATCAGTAACTGATCACAGGTGAGGCTGTAAACTAGGATTGGGTGCATCATATGACAAGGCGACAAGACTTTTGTCTTGCCAAAATCTGACCTTTCTGTGTTCATTAAATGATCAATCTTTCTTCAGTGAAGCAAATTTATTTTAGTATATTGAGCATAATTTGGGAGGGTTTTAGCTTTCATATGAGACATTTCTAAGACCAATCGATTAATTTAAAGTCAGGTTATAAGCTTTTGTTTCCACAAAATGGATAAGCGACAAGACTTTTGTCAGGGACTGTAAACATTTGACCTGATCTTGGTGTGTGTTTACATGCACAAAATAAATCTGATCATCAAAACCATCTGGTGACTTGTGTTTGTTAATTCATGGATTTTGAAGACAAAGTACTGGGAATTTTAACATAACTCTCTCAATATTTCATCTTTTTCGTCTTTGACACAACATACACATAATAAACTGATGACTCCAGAAATGAGATAATGGTCAGATTTTTAAGTGGATTTAAACAACACTGTTACCATTGTGTGCACATTTGTTTTGTATTTGTTTCAGTCCAATATCAAGCAATACTATGGCAAGTACTGCAATATCGTTAGCATCGTTACCATCGTCATTTGGGTTGTAGGGTTTTGCATGGGGCTGCCAATCTTGACAGCAAATAAGTTCTATATATGGACTACAGAGCTGTTTTAAAGCCTCCCAGAGAGTCAGTGCAGTGTTGATGTGTTCGTGCACATCAACACTGAACATTTTACAGAAATTAACTCACTTTCTATCATATATTAATGGCAAAACTTTTCTAAAATGATCCATTAAAATGAAAAAGTTTGCATAACTTTCCTTGTCAAAACCTGCTCATTTACAAACAATCCGATTATTCACATCAGATGCAGCTGTTTACATCCGGGGTCTCAAACTGAAATTATCTGGGGGCCACAGGAGGTAGAGTCTGGGTGAGGCTGGGCCGCATCAGGTATTCCACCAAAAAAGCTTTGGTGACGGGAGTACACAGCACGAGTGGCACGTGTGTTTGGGGTTTACTGATTTGGCGAAACCTTCTACAGGTAACATGGTAATGCCACACTAACATTAAACTTTCATATTGTCCTGCGGGTCACAACATATCATCTCGCTGGCCACAAGTGGCCCCTGACTCCTGGTTTACATGAAAGTAGCACTGGTGCAGTGGGATAGTTGCCACTCCTCCAACTGCTGAATAGACCTGTGTCGAATAATTCACATATCCAAGACCAGTGATGAATGAAGTACTAAATTCTGTTACTTAAATAAAAGTAAAAGTATCTCATGAAAAGGTAAAAGTATTTAAGTATCTGCTTAAAAATTAACTTTAAGAGTAAAAAGTAAAATATTTCACACAAGTCTTGTTAATTTGTATAACTGTTAAATGTAGAGATATTGATTCAAATTTACTCTGGGCAATAGCAATACAAAAAATACTAAAGTACTTTTACTTTTCAGTCCTGTTCAAAATGTAATAGAGTAGAAAGTACAGAGTTAAAAGTATCCACTGTAAATTAACTTAAGTAAAGTGCATACACCTACATAAGTACAATACTTTACTACTTGTACTTTATTATTTTCCACCACTGTCCAGGCCTCAGTACATTAACTAACTACTGCTAATATTAGAAACTTGAGAAACTTGTATTATCAAGTTTTGTTTGTTTGTTTGTTTGTGTGTGTCAGACTGATCTTCAACAATATCTTTATGGAAGTTTTGTAGGTTGGAGTTCTTTTTTAAAATACCACTGTAATATTATTACTATTGACGTTGAAATATAAAAACCTTTCACAAGAAGAGTCAGCTCCACCAGAGCAGTGAAGTGAAGTTGTAGAACTGAAGTCGAAATTCCCCACTGTAAAGAGTGAGTGAGTTTTATCTGGGAGCCTCTGGACCCGAGCCTGATTACAGAAAACAGATTGGATCCAGTAGAACAATACCGCAGTTTTTTTTTTGTTGTTTTATAGTGGAGGCCCACAGGACACACTGGTGCCAAGACACATCCAAGAATAGAGGATGAAACGCTTAGTTTAGTATCTGAAGAGACGCTGTTTTTTTTATCATTTGAAGAGTTCATTTGAAAAAAACTTCAATCAAAATATTGTTCTCTCCCTGATGAAATTCACTCAACTTAAGTTTTACTGAAAATCTGTTTTAGCAATTATATAAATATTATGCTAAATGGACTTTTTATAAAGTTTAAACATAGCATTGCTCCCTTGGTATGAGCCTATACTCAAAATTCCAATTGATTCATGCAAACAATAGAATTAACACATGTAAAATCATGATCTACACAGTTATATTATAGCTTAAGAAATAGGGGGAAAATGTTGTTACATACTGGGGCTTTAAGTATAGTTATGTCTAATTTATTGCCTCGTTAAAATGAAATGGCAGTAGAGTTTAAGGCAGTATGATTTCATTGGTAATAGTCTGCAGTTCATGTATCACAGAACGGTTGCAAGAGGAATAGGTGGACTCAGGCGAGAGAGAAATGAGGCCAATGATTCATTTCCACATACTCTTACTACCAGTGCGGAGCTTTGGAGAGGCGGACTCTAAGAAGCTGTTTCTGAGCAGGAAGCGGAACAGAACCTCTCCACTGAAACCTGTTCCTCTCCACTATTTTGCGACTTCTAAGACACTACTGGCTCATTCGGATTATTATTATTCGGTGGATGAAAAAAAAGTTTAATTCAAGGACAGGTTTGTTGAAGCATTTGGCAAGTACAAGAACAATGAATGAACAGAGTGAGCTTGTTAAAAAGACCTCAAAATTTGTACATATCGTTCAGGGAAACTACTGTTTTGAAAAGGGTATAATTTGAACCAAACTAAAAAAGCTTCATCAGTTTAATACACCTAAATATTTTTGTTTCTCTAAAATGTTGATTTTGCTTGATGTATTATTTGAATTCCATTTAAGTTGCAACTGCAATTTTTACTTTGACCCTGAAGATGTGAGACAGGCCTCTACTTTGATAATGTTGAAATCCAGGCTCAAAACGGTTCTGTTTAGCTATACATATAACTAAAAGGGTTTTTTTTATTCTGCACTCTTCTCTTTTAATGCAAATTTTATGACGATTATTTGTGATATTTATGTTTTGATTTGTTGTATTGTGATTTTAATGTCTTTCTTATTCTGTAAAGCACTTTGAATTACTTTGTGTGCTATACAAATAAACTTGCCTTGCCTTGCCAATGCAGTATTTTACATTGGCCCAGTTCATTATTTTACTTTGGTCCAGTGCAGTATCTTACATTGTCGCAAAGCAGAAGCTCAATTTTGAATGAAATAAACAAGAAAGCAGAACATGTAACAAGTTTTATTCTTAAAGGAAAAACCTATTATGCAAATCCAACTTTTCAAAGCTTTTAACCATTTTACAGTTGTTTCTCCTCCTCGCTCAAAGTTGTATTTGGAATGATCTGTGCATGTTTGAGCAATCTTTAATCGTTTATTTTCAAGACAAAATTTTCCCGATTTCACCCTCATGATATACATTCACTGTTCTTCAATTTTAATTTCTCAATTGATGATACACTTAGGATTCTGAAGCATTGCATAGTCATTTCGTTACAAATTAAATTGTTTTTTTTAAATCTGTGGTTTGCTAGTATGATGCCGACAACTTCACAGCTCTTTATTGTGATAATGTTTACAGTGACGTCAGCTCCAATTGGGCACCTCAGTTTTCTAACACAGAAGTCAGCTGTATTGTTTTAGATCAATATTTAAAATGTCCTGATTAAAACATAGTGATCCACGGGTGTCATAGATTAGCACTATAGCAGACACAAGCACAATATGTCTTCTTTAATCATTACTGTGTTTGAAATACACTGTTATTGCAATTTCTGTCAAATTATTGTGTAATTTGACAGAAATTGTCAAATTACACAATAATAATGATATAGTGAGAGACAATTGTATTAATCACTACATACAATTGTCTCTCACTATATCGCGGTTCACCTTTCGTGGCCTCGCTGTTTCACTTATTTTGTTTGTGCAATTTTTCATGTTTTTTACATTGTGTGTACAGAATGTGTTCAGCCAAATTTACATACATGTTCGATCGTAGTGTGACTCTAAAGTGCTGTATGTTTGCAAGTTTTTTCCTCGACAAAACCCACAATGTCGATGAAACGTTCTGCACCGACAGTATTTCTAATCATTTTTATTTACACTATAGGAAAACGTTTAGATTTTAATTTCTCAAACAAATGTTTGGGCCTGAAAGCAGATCTTGATCTTTGGTTTCTATAATACTGTACTTATTTTGTAAAATCTACGACGGTTTGAACTTTGAGAATGTTTAAACAAGAGAAATGTGAGATAATGTTAATGCCTGTGTGAGAAAAGTGTATAAAGTGTGTGGTGAGGGGTTTTACAGCCTTAAAACATATATAATAATGGTAAAAAACAAAGCTGACTAATATGCGGATTCCCTATTCCTATTGCGGTTTATTTTTTAGAATGTAACCCCCGCGATAAACGAGGGACCACTGTATTTGCACTTGGCATGTTAGTAAATATATAACTACTTAATATGTCTATTCTTACTGGTTAGACAATAGTATGTGATCCCTAAAACTAAATTACCATGAATTCTAATCCAATCACAAAAAAAACATGAAACATTAGCTAAAGCTGTGTCTCGTTTCTCCACTGAGGTGTGCATGATTATAATCCCATAGTCCACAGTGTGATCCATACTGTGTTAATTACATCTGCAAAGCTCAACGCTACTCAGTCAATGCCTCTCAGTCAGCTCAGTGGGACGATCACTGCAGCAGTCCTTATTTCGCTAACCCACCATGCCACGGACACGGTATTTGCACACATCAGAAGGCATCATACCTGACACTAATCTCCATATGACACTAGATTCATGCTAATCGCTAACGTGTCAGTAGCTGTTATCCAGAAGGAATGCTAATGGTGAGTTTGTGACCCACTTAAACATGCACCAAACAGGACGGGTGGTGAATGTAAAATATGGCAGGAGAAATGTGCAAGTTAGAGATGGACAGATAGTTTTGCCTGGAGTGTTGAGCTCGGAAAAATGATAGATAGAAATTGTGAAGAGATGTCAAAAAATACCAAAAGCAAGGGTTGATGGGTAGGGAGACATTGCGCCCACAAGGTATAGACATGGGCATCAGGCTGTTTTTTTTTTCCTCAAGGTGTTATCAATAGTTTTGTTCTAGTTCATGCCAAAAAAAGTAGATCCATACTAGTTTATTGATTCGCCTGATTGACACGTTAGCTGCCATGTTTGTTTTGACACATACAAACCATGTTCTTCTCTGATTGGTAAATACGCCTGTCAATCATGGCCATCAGAATTTGTAAAGACAGGATTTGGTTCACAGCTATCTCTGTTTGTAAAGTTTAAAAGCGTGACTTCATGGTTGACTAGGAAAGTAAAAAAATGGTACAGAAGTAAGAAACAAGGCTGTGTTGCGATATACAGTACAGGGTGTCTTTGCAATTTTAAAATTTAATTACAAAGGCAAATTAAAAGATATATTGATTCGATTTTAACTGTTTTTACTCACATTGGGGTCTGCATGTTTGTGACTTCCTCAATCAAACAGTTCAGGACCATTGGATTGAAAGGGATGGACCAATTCCATGGACACCACATTCACCAGATATCACACCTCTGGATTTCTTTCTATGTGGCTATGTTAAAGATATTGCGTATCCAACAAACATATGGGACATTACTGAACTAAAGCAAAAGATAGCAGATGCGATTGCGACCATTGATGAGGCTATGCTGTACAGCGAACATGGCAAGAACACAAGTACAGTCTTGAAGTGCTTTGTGCGACTAATGATGCCCATATAGAGGTGTATTAAATGAGATAAAACACTTTGGAAACCACTGAGTACAAACGAACAAGTCTGATTAAGATATCTTATCAATTGCCTTTGTAATACAGTTTTTTATTGAAAAGAGTCTTTATAGGCATTCTGTACTACTACTACTACTACTACGACAGCCTGACACATGCACATATCACATTCACACACGAAAAAGTAGCGTTTTGTCCAAGGATCAAATGCCCAACCTTCCATTCATCATTCAAATTCAAGTCACCAACTTACTCAACCAGTGGCAGTACATTTTCATCAGTAGATTTCAATTTCAGTAATAGAGTAATAGAGCGAAGCCATATAAAGTAGATGAATGAGGATGGGCCAGGTTCCCAGACATTTGTTGAATTTGACCTGTGTTTCGGGAGATCGCAGTTTGACAGATGTTAGAGCATGTGCATAAAGCTGTGTGTTAATGACATTTACGTGCCTACGGAGAGCACTAGACCTGAGCTCTGAGGAGAAAGGAGGGCCGCGACCAGATCTGTGCTTTGTGTGGATAATGAGAGATTGTTTATCTAGACAGATTGTCATTGACTATAAGCACTCCCCCATCAGCTAAAACAACACAGCTGTCTCTTTGTGGACACACACCAGAAATATTTAATTGGCAAGAGAAGTCACTGTGAACAAGAACACGAAGATTTAAACACAAGTTTGAGATACAGATATTTTATTCAACTGGGAGTTTTTTGTCGCTTGTTCGTTAGTATTATGTAAAACGGTGACTTGTATGTGAAAATACATGGACCATTTGGGAATGTGAGTCTAGATAGGTTTTCTTTGAGTGATTCGGATATGGGGAATCCAAAGTAGACCCTTGGCGACAACAAGCAAACTCATCAGAAGAAGGTGTATTTAATTTAGGAATCAAACCCAAGATTACAGTCTACGTCAATACCAAAGACATATGGTCTGGAACTGTATTGTGTCTCCTCGATTTCCGATGGGCATGATTGACAGACAGATTAACCAAGTAGAGAAAAAAAAAAAAAATACAGACGGACTGAAGCAGCATGAATTTCTACAGAATCAACAAGCAAAGCACTAAACTTATACTTATCTCAGGTAAAGGAAGTTATATACGTGCCTTTCAAAGACATGCGCAGCAAATTAGTGACTGTAATTGGCACGTCCCAAATAAGGACTGTTGTTTGATGTACTTTATGGTCTGGTCCTTACCTAGGATCCAGAATACACATTTCTTCAATACTTTGCATAGATGCGAGTCTGGTCCATAGACTGTATAAAGAAGTAGACTAAGTGAGTGTGAAGTCACCCATAGCGTAAGTCAAAAAGCTCACCGAGTTCCACATTTAGAATTCCGATTTCGCGTATCACAGCAACCAAAGAGCCAATCCGGAGCGAGGCTGTTGAAGGTAATACCCTTTCCCGCCCACACAGCTGGTTTAGCACAGAGTGGGTGCTTAGCAGTGCTGTCAATCAAACCTGTTGCTAATGCTAGCGGGAGCATCCTTGGAGAAAGAAGGCACCTAATTTGTCTGTTATTAATGTTCATATCAACAAAATAGCGAAATAAAACCCCAGGATCATATAGAACGGGTAAATATGAACATTTTAAGGCCAAAATGACAGAGCTCACTGCAGCAGTTAAAGAGAAAGGAGTGCCAATTTTTCAATGTAAAGTGAACTGGAGTAAAAATCGATGGAGCCAGAAGCGCACCCATACTCACTTCCTATTTGGAATGAGGCGGCTAGCAGGTTAGCTATGTCCATTTATATATAAACAGTCTATGGTCTGGTCAGCGATACTCCCTGTGCTCAGATGGGCGTGATTGACAGGTGGATTAGCCAATCAGCAACAAACTACTATTGTTAACAAGTAGCTATCACTGCTTACCTTATGTCCATCATGCACATTTTCATTTTAGGCATTTCATTCCCAACCGTGACTCCACTCATATTGAGCCATAGCAAGTCTCTTTGAATCACATTTTTAAGTCCATTTTCTACCCCAATTTCCCACCATAGCATAAAGTCATTTCTACCAAAAATAGACATTAGACCGGCTGTGAACAACTCCAAACAAACAAGTCACGCTGGCAGCATTTTAAAACACCTCTTCAATGGTCTTGACTGATTCCACCATTTTCTCCCCTGTAATTGTGTTTTACTCCCCGTGCCAGCCACCTGTGCGAATGTGTTTAAGCCCAAGTCAGATTTAACAGAAAATAAATAGATTTTCTTTATCAATTTGTATGGCATGGTAGAATCCAAACCACAAGGTAAACAAGCGAAAACCGGCTTTCAGATGATAAGGCTTGCGTAAGATGGGAGCTGTCTAGAGGCCAGCCAAATGACTTCTTTCTAATGAGTAAAATGTAACGGTAGCGGGCAATGTCAGTATGGTGTAAAGAAAGTTGCAACAAGTGAAACCCGCCTAGGAGCTGTTTAGACTGGAGTTCAGTAATCACTTCTGTTGCAAATCTGGCAGACAAAATCTAAATCCAAAATGGAGAGGATGAAAGTGCGCTGTAATTTGACTATGCAGATAATGGAAGGACCTCGGGCAAAACAGGAAGGAAAAATTGTTTTCTTATCTGTGACATGAGCGGCGGCAAAAAGCAGGGGTTGCCTTGAAAGTTTAAATTCCTGTTCAATATAAAATCAAAGAGAAATGACTAACTGACAATTCATTAATTAAGAGTGAGAGTGAAGCATTGGATTTGTTGACCAATATGTGACAGCTAACATGAGTTTTGGTGTAATGTAACATGTTAAAGTATAACATTGAATCCACTTTTTTGCTACTAAATTATATTTTGTTATAGTTTGCCCTGATGAAGGCCGAAGGGGGTTGGTGTGATTTTAACTTTATCTGCCATCTGCTTTTAATTATTTTATACTTTTTTAGTGTCTCTTTGTATTCTTTTTCCCAACTTTGTATTTGAGACTGCTCCGTATACTGAACACCACCAAAAAGGTCAATTTCGCTAATTTCTATACATCCAAGTAGCCGCAAAATTTTTGTAAACTATATGGTGCAATTTTTAATAGCATTATCGACAGTTCCTATTCATTTTTGGCAACTTTTCTGTAGGTACATTTGCTGTTTCTGGTCAAAAACACCTCAATCTAAGTTCATGCTGCCTTCAGTGGCCTCTGCAATTTGAAGTAGTTGGTGACATCACATAGGACTGCCTCGGTTACAGCCAGGTGTTACTGTAGCGGCGAAGTTTGAAGTCTGGATACCTGCTAGACCAATCACATGGTTCTTTTACGTCCAGACCTTCTGTTCTCTCGTCACTTTCTTTTTAGTCCACAGGTACTACACAGTTAAGCAGCTCTATTGGAAATTTAAGTTTGGGTGCTTACAGTGGTTAAAAATGAACTTTTATTGATTACCAGCTGTGTCTTAATAATTTAAATAAATACATTTCTATGTGTTGAAGTGAAGAAAGGAGAAATTGAAGAAGAAATACTTTAAAGTCCAAATGAGAACATAACCGTGGATTGTCTTAAATTAATGGACTAAAACAATGTAGGTTAAAGTCTATGCATGACTACCCAGCCACTCTGACTTTCCTGGAATTACTTCTGTTTGCAGTTTCAGACAGACCTTTCATTACTGCCGACTGACACTTTTGCAGCGTTTGTGTGAAGGAGTAATCAGAGGAAACAATTGGTCCAATGTCACCTCTACCAGTTCGTAGCCTGGAAATACATTTTAGGCTCTGTGAGAGAACACCCAAAACTCCACATACCTACAGTGTTTACAGAGTGAAGTGGCTGAATGCACAGAATCATGATTGAGTGCCTTCTACACCACTTTTCCCTCAAGAGCACACGACAGCTGCTTACCTCATACAAAACAATTCCACCATATTGTTTTGACAAGGTCCCTGTGCGCAGCGCGTTATTTGATTTTCTGATAGTTCTGCCGAGCACCTGCAGGATTTTTGACATGTGACTCAAATCTGTAAGAGTGGAGGATTACAGCGGCTTAAAGGACGCCCCACAAAGTCAAAGTTGATCCTCAATCAACACAGAGAAAATGTTAATTCGCAGCTTGTCTTTAATGGGGGATTTTGCCATTGTATTCTTCAATGTGAAAGTAAAACATGTCGCATTTCGTTTAAGAAATCTGAACAATGCAAGAAAGCACGTCAGCTCTAGTTTTCAGGGTATTTGCACATCAGTAGAAGACTAGTTCCAGTAAGAGAGTCTGCATGACCATTTATGCTCTAATGTAATCTGTGTGAGGTTATGCCGAGTCACGCTAAAGTCAATGAATCCTGACAGATCAGTGAGTGGACAGGGAGCTGCAGGTGGCAACCACGGACAACATGGTGAACATTTTACAAAGACTACCTATTATTTTTAGGCGCAGTGTCAAGATCCCAGTCTGTCCTGTTTTTCTTGTACTGTTCTCCTCTGCCCTTCTGTGTCAGAGCCTAGAGCTGGGAGGAGATTCTGGCTCCTCCCATGCACACCTGCAACTCTTTCCATAATCAAACTGCACCTGGGGAGGACAAAGGAACCGTGAACCTGACCTGACCTGACCCCTACAGCTCTACTTGGCTCGGTTTCATGTTTCGCATTTTTTACTCTGCACTAAGTTGGATGTTTTTTGTTCCCCGCCAGATCCGGCTCCCTGGACCCGCTCAGCTCCTCTGCCTCCGACCCAGCTCTCCACGACCGGTACAAACTTCACTCCTTCCGACTCAGTTCACCTCGACCCGTGTGGGCTACCTCATCTCTGACCTCACTGCTCACGACCCGCTAAAAGACTACTGCAAACAACCCCGTTTTAAATCGTCTCATCCATCTACCTTCATTTGCATTATATTCTCTGTAAATAAACTGTTAAACTTTTCACCCGAGTCCTGAATCTTTGGTCCCCTGGTCAGTCATTACAACACGTACAGTAGATTATTTCAGTTTCTGTTGTTATTTTAATATTTATTAGGCTTCAAAATTAGCATCAGCCACACAAAGAAGTGTCCCCGCGTTTGTGAAGTAACCTTTTGTCAGTGACATCCACCCAAAGCTTCCTGTCCATCGCCTGATCTGTCACATATTGATTTTAGCGCAACTCGGCAAAAACTGACCACACACGCCCCCACCGCTTTCATAAATTCTCAAGGTGTTTTGCCCAAGGACACAACAGCAGCACGTACTGGTTAGAGCTGGGAACAAGCACCATATTTTGTTTAAACAAAACTGGAGCACAGAGAGAAATTGCCACCATACAGAAAAAAAAAAGAATGGAAACATATTAAAGACCCAAAGCAGTTCAGCAATAAACACCAGTCTCTTGCTGTAAGGTGACAGCGCTAACCTGGGACAAGTGAGTGAATACAGTAATCATGTTTGATCTGTCTGTGGGGAGGTGAATGAGTTACCAGTTGTGAGTGGCGTTTGTAATAATTTAGCGTATTAATGTAATCCATAATGCAAAAGCAGGAGACAGTCAAGTGCAGTGTCTTACCCGATTGTTCTGCTACTGTTCATCACTGCTACACTCTGATCTGTTACTAGAGTGATGGACATAAATCAATACTGTACAGTACAGCGAATCCTGTCTCACTGTTAACACCAAGGTTACTTAGCTAAACAGGGATTTGTAACTGAGCCATCATGCTTGAAATGCTTAGCAGACATCTTGCTTCACTTTTAAAAGGCACTGCACCTGATTTTTTATGTATTAAAATCATGAAAAACAGAACTAGCTAATTTTAAATGGTTTGCAGAAGTACAAAGTTGTCATAAAGTCTGATGGAGGGACCAAAGATACAGACTTGGGAAACAGTTCAGAAGAGTTTATTTGCAGATACAGGAATGTGAATGAAGGAAGACAGAGCAGACAGTTGGGAGTGGTGTCTTGGAGCAGGTGGTGGGTCACAGGGTCAGAGGCGGTGTGGGGTGTTAGTACCGGTTGTGGAGAGCTGGGTCAGATATGGAGGTGCAGAGTGGTTCCAGGGAGCAGGATCACGGTGGATACACGAATAAATAAACAAGAGCATGACATGAAGAAAAACCGAACAAACGAAAAGATGACAAGAAAATACTGGAAGGTGACAAGACAATCTGGCCCAGAGTGTTAGATCCTCAGTCCTTTAGTACTAACAGGTGAAGGCTTGATTGATAATGGGTTGCAGGTGTGTGGGAGGAGCCAGAATCTCCACCTAGCTCCACGCTCAAACACAGAAGGGAGGGGGAAAAACAGCACAGAACACACCAAAAACCCAAATCCTGACACAAAGGTATTCCTCACATTCATCGGACATCCCTAACATCCTAATTATGCCCCCTGATGAGTTTATTAGCACTTTTCACAACTTTCATAGATCAGCGTAGTTTCCCCCAAGCAACAACTAGCATGCTAACAGCGCACTCCTGAGTTCATGGACGATAAAATGGTTTATAATTAAATGCAGACAGCACACAGCGGTCTTATTCTGACCCACTGACAAAAAAAAAAAAAAGTCGTCACCTGGATTTAACTAAGCAAATAGGTTGGGGTTGCTGCAGTTGGTCAGGTCAAGGTTCAGTAACGGTCTGTGCTCAAAGAATGAGGTCAACTGACTGCTGGAATATACTGAATGACCAGGTTATTCCATCAATGGATTTTTTCTTCCCTGATGGCACAACATATTCCAACATGACAATGCCAGGATTCATCGGGCTCAAATTGTGAAAGAGTGGTTCAGGGAGCATGAGACATCATTTTCACCATTTGACCCATGCTACATTTGATCAATGGATTAGCCAGTTAAGTCCAGACCTTAACCCCATCGAGAGTCTTTGGGATGTGCTGGAGAAGGCTTTGCGCAGTGGTCAGACTCTACCATCATCAATGCAACATCTTGGTGAAAAATTTATGCAACACTGGATGGAAATAAATCTTGTGACATTGCACAAATATTAGAGTGTGTGACCTTTTTTTTGGGCCAGGCAGTGTATCTGTACAGGTAAAAAAAACAAAAACATTTAACTTGATTACCAGAAAAAAATAAATGGGTACATCCCCTTTAATAAAATTGCATTGCATGTTATTTCTGCTGTGTTATTATCTACAATTGTCTATATATGCTATTTTCTCATGTGTGATCATCTTTTACAAGTTGTGTATTTTCTCCACATTTTAAATAGTACATCGAGCTTTAAATGGTTTACGTTCACTTCTATACAGTATCATAATTTCTACTATAGAACACTTGTACAGAACCTTCACCTGTCCATAACCCCACCGCTCTAGAGACTAGTTCACATCGCTACACCTGCCATAAAAGCTGACACATGGGATTCTTGAGGTATCTAATGTTAGTCTTAACTATTATTTACTGCACTAAATATAATCGGTTATGCAAAATAGACAATGGATTCATTATAGAAAGGTTAACTAACAGGACAAAGTCATAATTGAAAACCAATTAGCAGTTAAAAGGGTTCCAACCAAATAGTTTTATGTAATTAGCCTCCCAGAAATTCTTCTTGAGGTTTTTCATAGTCCTTGCAAATGCCAGATTAAATGTCCTCCTTTGTGAGTTTAATGAAGTCATTGTCAACTGGCAACTTTTGGTTATGAGGTGTACTGGATCAGTTAATAAGCAATTATAATAGTTGGACATTGCTTTGGCTTTTTTTTTCTTCAAATATGTTGTAACTCCACCATGTTTGAGCATACATTTCCAGGAAAAAAAACACTTTGGACAACACTAAATGGATGCAGATTTTCCTTCAAGTGGGACTAAACACCTAGACTCTGCCCACAACTGCATTTCAAATCGAGCAGTTAACCTGGACAGTACCTGGAGGACTAAAGAAACTAAGTGAGAGGGGGAGGGGCAGGATCTGGACATATTAGGAACAGTGTGATCGTCCAGATCCTTAGCAAAAGATGAAGTTTAAATCTGTCAACTGGACAAATAGTTTCACTGCTCATCCAATCAGCTTCTCCAATTCTGGTCAGATTGCTGGTGGACACTGCCTTATATCTGTCTGAAGGGAGGGGCTAACTACACTGAAACTGTAAACAGCTATTGTCTCCAATGGTCCTATTGAACCTTTAATGGCCCTACTATTGTTCTCTTTTGTTTCTTTTGTTTGCCTTGGGTCTGAGGATAGAATCATAGATCTGTGAGAGATTATGTCTCAGGTCTCCATTCCTCTTCACCCCTACAACGATTTGTCCAGTTGACAGAATTAAACTTCGTCTTTTGTAACAGTGTGATTAGTTGAACACTTTTGCTTAACTCTGCTCTTGCACTCAGGTGTTTGTCACCAGAAACACCTGCCAGTCCTGTTATCAGAGCAGTCCTGTGTGATGTCATGTAGTATTTGAAAATGCAATGGCGACAAGGAAAAGCACATACTCTGTTTTTGACTCCGCTGACTCCTAACCTCTTTGCCACCATTTGACCCATGCTACATTTGATCAAGTGTAGTACATGCAGATATTGTTTAAGCTGTCAGAAAAAAAATGCTTTCCTCATGCATAAATTGTCTCTGCCTTTTGAATGGAATTGAGGTCGATGGCAAAGGTCAGACAGAAGTATTACGTTTTAGAACTCATGGCTACTTACTGTATTTCCCAACTTTTTGTTTTGTGCATTTCTTCACAAACTGCTTCTTAACTGATGTAAAATTATGATGAATATTACTTCTGGTACTATCCCATGAAACCCCGTAATTATTAGAAAAAAAAATATATTAATCTTTCAAATGCAGTTTAAGAAGAAACTGGTCCAGATGCTCACAAGGAGATTTTTATTTATTTTTTTAGACATAGTGAACAGTCATGTACAGTGACAAGTGTTGATAAGACATACCAAGACATAACAGAAAGAGAAAAGAAGATATAGAGATTGTAAATGGTGAAAATAAATAAATAAAATAAGTAAAGGAAAGGAAAAAAGAGATGATAATACCAATATATATATATAAAAATAGCTGTTGTGATTGTTGTTGTTTTTTTGTTTGTTTTACTAGGAGAATTCTTAACTGAACCATTAGAAAGGAGCATGCTGAGTTTGAACTTTTAGTCACCAAAGACAGACAGAACAGTTAAGGTTATGGTTCTCACTCAACAGTGTGCTTGATTGGACAAAAATGACACTCCCGGGCAGTTGGCACCAAATGCCCTTTTCCCTCACAGCTAGCAGCTTTTACAATATACTGTGTGGAGGAAAAAGTGATTTCCTGGGCCAGAGGAAATAAAAGTCAGGTACAGGGCGTTTAATCTGACAAATACATACGTCTTCAAAAGCTTCTTGGAGTGGCAAGACATTTTCAACTTTTAACCTGGTTCAGCTGACCTCCTGAAACCTGCTTTTGAAACAAATATCATAAATGAAACTGCAGCAAAACAACCATCTGGCTTGAAGCATATAAATAAATAACTTGCAGATTTCCATAAAGCATCCAATAATAGCCTTAAGCCGGTCAGACTGTAGCCATGTTCACATTACAAACCCCTATGCACTGCTGTGTCTCTCCATGAAATCTGCTCAATAATCCAATCTTAGCTGCGCCCTGGCATTTGGACCAGGCGGTGCAGTCAGCGTTTCGGTCGCTCCAAGAAACTTTGCTCTGTTTAGTGTTTTGTGGCACGGCGGATTACAGAACCAGCAGGGGGCCCGTCTCTGCTGAGCTTTCACAATAAGAGCGCTGGCCCTGAATCGCATGGGCTTTCAGAGGCTGCTGCTTTCCTGTAATCTATGCCCTCTTGTGCACGTCACTCCAGCGGTCTGTCTCTGTCGGCTGTGGAAATTTATGCTGCCATTCCTCTTTTAGTATCCATTACTATCTTATACTGTGTACTCTGCTCCACACATAAATCTCTGCCACGCACAACTAACCTTTTCATTCACTTTTGTGGAGTCTGGAGATGGGTCCTGTTCTTAAAGGTACACGCCACTTAGTTTATAGAATTGTATTTTGCCAAATTACATTAACATTAACATTAGTGTTATGTTGAAATAATTATCAATACCATAACTATTAACATAATTATATTTGTATGCATTTGAAAGATTACAACTTTTCATTAACTTTAACAGAGCCTGCCACACCATATGCAGAACAGTGGCACAACACAGGCTGAAACATTACTATAAACGTTAAAAGGAGAAAACAGGGCACCAGCTGATTCACAGGGCCATGGCTCTGCACAAAGGCTGCCAGGCATCCCAGGCATCTGACAGTGGAACTGTCCAAACAGTGCAAAGTGAGGCGATTGACTGTGACACACAGGAGCTGCACAACTATTGTAGTGCCAAGCCTTAGTCATACCAGAGTAGGAGGACACACAGTTAAGGCTCTAGGAGCAGTGGCACTATAAAAAAAAGCCAAAGTCTAGTATGGAATGTAGCCTGTAATCTAAGAAAAACTTCTGTTTACACATCATACCAGTCAATGAAGAGTAACAGTCAAGCAGAATTGATCCAATATGTAGCAGAGCCTGTCTGTGGACTATACTGCCGCACACTCAGAAGCGTCACGTGATGGTGTAGTGACATGTCTTATAGGCTGCTCATGGTTTGGTCAGACAGTTGGGGAAGCTTAAATGCTCCTCTCTGATCCAGTGGTGTTATTTGTTGTTTCCAGGTCCGTGCTTAATTTTTTTGTCTTTTGGTTGCATAAGGCTGAATTCAAATGATTTTTTGTGTTTTTAAGACAAAAATCTCATACACCTGGTATACTGTCCTACAGTGTTTTACGTTATCACAACCTATGCATGAATGCATCACAATGTGTTGCACTTGTAGTTTTTCAAGCTGTCAGAGACAAACACTCACAGAAACCCATCAATTTAATTTAAAAAGCATAACATTGAGTAATCTAATCTATTCTGTTATGAAAAGAAAAAAAAAAAACACACACTCTGAATTGATGATAGAATTGTTGCAGTATAATTATGGATAGTTTGTTAGATAAGAGGCAGCGTTAACTGTGCCTAATTTGTCTTATTTGTATCATAATATGCTTCTGTTTGAAGAGCTCCAATTCATCATAGTCTTCACACAATAGAACATGTTGGAAATAATCATCTTGTAAAAGTAGTCGTTAAAGTAGTAGCAATAGTAGTAGTAGTAGTAGCCATGCTGTGTGCAACAGAAGCAATGGATAAAACAAATGAAAGACACCAAAATACATGTGTTTTCAAATTTCCCAGAATTGTCACGTCACAGATGCACTGTATCCATACATCAAAATCTATAACCCCAGCAGCTGCTCCACAAGGTTACCATGCACTGCATGATATATAGTGCGGTATATGGCCTTGTGCTGGTCTATGAGACAAAATGGTGTGCCGCAGGTTCATTTGTTTTGAGTTATAACTGACCTGGCATCATCAGAGTAGAGTTTAACATATTTATAACTTGATTAAGTGCATTACAAAAAAAGATGCCAAAACCAAAATGTGTCACTAAACATCTGGCACAATCTGACACATGAAGAATGCATTACATTTAATTTGAGCCCAAGTAAGTTTTTAGCAGATGAGGCCATTTTAAGATCTCTAGGCCAATTCCTGCAGTACCTGGGCATGCCCTTCCACTAGTTTGTTCCCCTTCTTCTGCTCTAGAAGCTCACTCTTGTGCACAATCTACCTGGTCCAGGTAAGTATAGTACAAATACTACTACTACTCGGAGGGTAGATAAACAGCCTTGCTTCTATTTATATTATGCCTATAATATTAAGTTTTTGGTTTTTAGTTATTGTAGTAGTTGCAGCAGTTGAAACTTTGACAACAATAAGCCAGATAACTTTTGCAAAAGTGCCTCTGGGAATCTGAATGCTGATAAGTCTAACTGAATCCCATTTCCAAAATAATTATCTTAAACAATTAAATTCTTACAATTCATCTTCATTAGTCTAATTGGATTTGATGATTCTTTTAATGACAGAATATTCTCTGACCTTTTGTTGACCTTACTTCTTATTAACAAATGCATTCTGGGAAGTACTCTGCCTTTTGAGTCTGTGCACCCGTGATTGTCAAACTTTATGGTTTTGCTAACGCTGTACCGCCTCTGTCCTCCTCCTCTTGCTCTGTCACACTGCTTCCTCTGTTCATTTGAGAGGAAAGTAGATCCGGAACATAAAAGACATCCCTCCCTCAGAGTGCGCACAGTAATGAAGGCTGCAATAAGCAAAATACCACCTTATACTGTACTGGAGAAAATATGCACCGATCTCACAAATATAACAAGAAAACTATATAAAATTTAACTATTGTTTGATGGAAACAAGTTGTCTTTAAATATAACTCAAACCAAATATATTATATTTGATAAAAGATAATGCTGACGTAAAGATTATGATCTGGTTTTATAAAGAGTTCATGAAATTTCTTGGAGTAGTAATACCTCACAAATGATCCAGAAACACACATAACACACAGTCCAAGTGGTCAAGGGCTATTGCTATATTACATTCAAGTTTCTCTTCTTAATCTCAGATCTACATTGTATTTATTGTATTGTTCTCTCGTATTACCATATATGACATATTGTATAGAAATTTGGGGGGACACCTACATGTCAAAAAAGCCATTAGGATTGTCAATCATTCCTCGTATATGAATCAACAAAATGAATATTTCTCAAATATAAAGCTCTTAAATTATTTTATCTAGTCTAAATACTTCATTATTTATACATAAAGTTAGAAAACAACTTGCAACAGCAAAAATACTGCATTTGTTTGAAATCAAGAAAGTTAAATGTGATCTGAAAGGTAAAGTTTAAAACACAAACTAAAAGTTAAAAAAAAAAAAATAAAATATATATATAAACATATATATATATATATATTTTAACTTGTTAATTAACTGTTTCTGTACTTATTACTTTTTCAAGTTTCAAATATTGCATATCTATTTGTCTAGATGTAAAAAATATGGCTGTGGAAGTGCACATCTTCTGATAAAATGACATTTTAAGACCATCAAACCTTTTTAATTTATCCTGTCAAGGGCCACATTTGACCCGGGGGCCTTGAGTTTGACACATGTAGTCTAATGGATGAATCTGTATTTTGATTTTCATCAAACTCAAAACAATGATATGTAACAAATTATAAGAATGAAGTTTAAGTTGTGCATCTGTAAACATTTAATTAGAATTTAAAAAGCTTTGGTGGGAGATATGCCACTGTAAAAAGAGGAGGCATAATAATCTGTGGCTTCAGCCTACACCTTTTCGGTTGATTTTGTTTTGAGGCTTGTAAAGATATGTTAATGCATATTATGTATTCATTTTTTTATGTAACCAAAATAAACATCTATTCATTCACATAAACTTTAGCCCCTTTTCTCCTTCTTTCACTTCAATGAAATGAACCTCAATACGTGTAGTTTTACATTTACTAAAAGACAAAAACAAAATCCCTTTGGAAAAAAAATGTGTTTTGTTAGTGGTGATAATTATAACGTTGCTATTTGACACATGGCAATGACAACAGCACCTGGATTGTCTCGATACACCTTTATTGGAAAGCATCTAAATCTTAAAATAACCTAGACCTAAAATATACCTGGAGTTGTATTTTGCTTCATTCACACTTGTCTAACGATTCCAAAATTTTCCCAGGATATTTATGTCATAGATAAAAGTCTGGAGGTCTCCTGTAAAGTCCACAAATCAAAATGTACATTTCTGCCATCAAATTGCATTTATTACAGCATGGTGATGTTAGCATGTTGGGAAAAGTCGCTTAAGGTGTTGTGTACAGTGTAGTGTTACTGATATGCCTGAAATAGTAGTGGGCCTTTTACCAATCAGAGGGTGTACTTTCTATGCTGTAAACAAAATGTGTATTTGAAGGTTTCACATTAACAGGGCAGACTATGCTCTGTATGCTGCCTTTGACCTAGTGTCATATATGGAAAAAACTAAAGTGAAACTTAAGTGTGTTAAGTGTTAGTCCACCTGACAATTGTGCAATTGGTTCATTCGTTTTGAGTTATAGCTGAAGAGATTGGGGGGTTGGTGCAGCTGTGCAGAAACGCAAAACTCTCAATTTACCAGTCAGTCTATGTTCCTACTCTCACCTATGGTCATGAGCTTTCGCAAATACAGGCCAAGTCAAAATGAGTTTCCTCTGCAACGTGGCTGGGCGCTCCCTTAGAGATAGGGTGAGGAGCTCATTCACATGGAAGGAGCTTGGAGTAAAACCTGTTCCAGATGCCTCAGTGGCGAGGCGTTCATGTCCTACCGGGAGGAGGCCCCGGGGAAGACCCAGGACACAGTGTCTCGGCTGGCCTGGGAATGGCATGGGGTCCCACTGGAGGAGCTGGAGGAAGTGTCTGGGGTGAGAAAAGTCTGGGAGACTTTGCTTAGATTGCTGCCCCTGTGACCCGCCTCAGATAAGCAGAAGAAAATGGATGGATGGACATAAACAGTTACAAGAACAAAAGGTGTCAACCCTGAGCTTAACACAAAATATCAGACAGTATATATTAAAATATGGTTTAACATTGTTAACATGAAAATACAGGAATTGTAAAAAGAACTGTCCAGGTACGCCAGGTATCGAAAAGCAGGTTTTGTTAAGAAAAAAAAATCAAAACGGTGCCCCTGCCTCTGAGGTCCTGGGCTGCACTTTGAGAACCAGTGTCCTAGAGGTGAGAGTTTAACAGAGGACCAGTAATAGACCACAAGCCAATGACGAAACACGAACGGAACAAAAAGAAGTGAAAGAACTCTGCCTTGATGTGGTCTGGAAAAGAGTCATGGAGCAAACTGCAGCGTTATCAGGTCTTCCCAGCTCCTCCGATAGAATGTAGCCTTATACAGTCTGGGACACTGGGACCGAGGAAACCCCATTTGCATTGAATAAGAGTCCTGAGCCATTGTCTGCTGGCCGTGCACTCTTCCCAGATGGAGAATTTTGAACGTCCTACCCCTGTCCCACATCTTCTGTCCATGTCTGCGGCAATTCACTACAACGCAAAACATCTTTTTTTTTCATCCTCCTTTTCCTCCCTCGTTCTGTAGACAGTAGTCGACATCAAACGGGACCCTTGCATAATAATGTAATATGTCTTAAAATAAAGTGTCTTTAACCCCTGCTGGGATTTCTACTAGATTAACCATGACAGAGATCCATATGAAAGGAAAAGTGAAGAAAAATAGGCAGACCAGAAAGACCAATTTAGATATAGTGATGTATTTAAAGCAACCAGCCAATGGGAACAATACACAGATTAATCTTATGCGTGCCTTATGTGCTTTTATTTGCGTTCATGTTCTCTTTTTCCATTTCTTTCTTGTGCTGTCTTTGTGAAGCGAGGTTATTTTTAGGCCCCTTTGGAGGTTTTTAATTTTGAAAGCTTAAGCTATATCAAACATTGTGGCCTACTGTACACAGCATACATTTATAGAAGGAAAAATACATATTCTTTGCATGAACTTGCCTGCATTCTTATTAATCATCATAACAAACAATACATTTTTTAAGTTTGCTTTTTTTTTTTAATTTAATTTAATTTTTTCACAGAAATAAAAAAAACTACTACTTAGAATTTCTTGGATGCAATGGGTCAATTAAAAATATATCATCTCATATGTGTGGTGACCATTTTTTTTTTTTTTGTGAAATAATTATTTTTAAATGTCCCATAGTACACAAAATTGATTCTTGTGAGCTTTAAGATGTTGTTGTTACCTCTTCAAAAACATACCTGGAGTTGTGTTTTGTTTCAGTCACATGTTAATGAGTAATCCCGGTTTATTAGGCCGTCTACATCTCCAAAGGTGAAAATGCTCTTTTCCACCTTGTGATGTCATGAAACAGGAGTTTTTTTAAGTTAAAAGCTATAATTTCCCTTTAGTTCAGTGGAGATTGGCAATTCCAGGGCTGTAATAATCCAAATGATTCTTGCGAAGGTGTACAGACTTTAAAAACACAGCGTAAATATGCAGGATTTGTCTGTTAAACATGTGCGAATGAGACAAAACAAAACTCTGGGTAAAAACATTAAAACAGAGATCAGGAAATAGTGTGATGTAAGCTCTTTAAAGATTCGGTATTACACTTTTTTTTACACTTGTACACTTAGCACAATGCTATATTCACCAATAACAACATATTAAAACATTTAGTCAGTTACAGTTTAGTTTTTGACACTTTAAGTACCCCCTCCCTTTGCTCTCCGTGCTAAGTAACCCCCCTTCAGAGTGCCATCACAGCACAATCAACCACTGAAGTTGTAGAGTATTGTTTTGTATCCTGCTTTTGTATATTTATGGAAACTGGCCTTGAGGGAGCATGGCAGGAGGGCTGCAGAGAGCTTGTTGGTTAGGATCTTGAGCTGAGGCTTGTACAAGAGGTGTGGGCTAAGAAATATCACAAGGTTAATCAAACACAGATAGATGACACATGGCACCACTTGAGGCATGTTTTTTGATGAAGGAACAATGTTATAACATGGCAGAAAGCTCTAAAATGTTGACTTTGCATAACACTCTCTCTTCATCCCTGATAGTTAATTATAGCAGATATTATTGAAATGCAAATTATGTCTAAAATTTCAACTCATTAAAAATATTCCCAAAACCCAGAACAGAGTGGATCTATTGTTAGTGTTTGTTTATAGAGGAATGACCTTCAGTGTTGTGTGATAGTGCTGCAAGCAGTTATAACATGTACACTATGGACAAAGGTAGAAGGGGTCACTTGCTTTATTTGTCAGTGTGTATATAGAGGCGTCAGCCGGGTGAATGTCATCTCATTGTGTTTGCTGATTTGTTTTGCTCTGGGTCCTGGAGGGGCTGGTTTAACTATATCATACTTTAAAAGGAATGCTGTGACATTTGACATTTGTCATTTTACAGGAGGTGCAGACTAGCTAGCAACTGCAAGTGGAATTGATTTGCATTGATCCTTTTGTAATAGACCTACTCATATCTGCCATATCTTGTATTTGTATTGTCATCTAAGGCATGAGATAATAAGGTAAGATATACTGTATTAATCCCTTGGGATCAATACAGCATTTTTTCTTCCATAAACCAATAATGAAATACCTACTCATGTTTCGTTTCTTTCACACATTTAAAAGGTGTACTGTGTAACTTTTTAGGTGGAGAGTATGAGATCTGCTTGTCTCAGTGGAGTCTTGTTACTGCTTTGTAGCGATGTGACCTTTATGAACAAGTCGGCTCTTTCGAACAGTTCCTTAACGTGAACTGCTGGATCCGGATCAAATTTTTTAAAAGAGGCAAATCTTTTTCTTTCTAATTTGTATGCATTTTCATACTGATTAACACTAAACCGACAGAAGAATCAGGTCAGAAGCAGAGCAGTCGACATGTGTGAGAGCTTTGTGCACAAAAAAACATATTTAGCATCATATTAACAGTTACCATACCTTTAACTAATCTCTGCAGCTGTCTTTCTGTTTAAAAATAATGAGAAGAAAGTGACTCTATAGTGTTGCTATATGTTTACCAAAGTAAAGCCACAGTATGTAATCTTTTTGAAAAAATGAAATAAAAGCATGTTTTATTCTTTTGGTTGTGCACTGAAAAATATGCTGTTACATACTGCACCTTTAAGTATTTATTTTGTCAAAACTACTAATACTCCCCAAGCACTTGCCTCGATGCCAACTCCCTCAGTATTGTTTTATAAAGTCTTCCAGTAATTTTATTCAAGAACGGACATTTCAGGTGACTACTTATTCTTCTGTTTTGTCTTTTGCTAATTAGCCATAATGCCTGGAGTGACCTTGCTTTTAATTTCTTCCTGTGAGCTAATATGATAATTAGATGTGGTGTTTTAAGTATGATAATCACCCATTTATTAGCAGTGCTTTGTAATGGTGGTGATAGTCAGTCGATATATGTGTCTGTTCAGGACATAAAGTTGGATACTTCTGTTGGGCAGTCCTGAATGTTTACTGAGGCTATTCAACCCAATAATATACTTTAACGGAACATTTATTAACTGCTATAAAACTAGCACAAAATGTTCCTTTAGCTTCTGGGCCTTGAAGCAGTTGGAGGAATGACAAGCAGAGAGTGGACATAGAAAAACTTTGCTTGAGAGAATTCTTCACTCTATTTCATATTTACATTTATAAAAGATTGGCAATACTTGGTTCAAGTTAATTACATGTTTAGTGGTAATCTAGGTGCATCTCCATTTTGATTTCTGTGTAATTAGACCTCCAAAGAGATTGCCTGAAGTAAGAAAGATCGATAGATTGCCATCTAAACTCTGGCTGATCTCAATGATAAGGCAAGCGCATTTTAATCGACGGGTCCACAGTCAATCCTGTGGCAGGAAGAGCGTGTGGTGCTGAAGAGAAGTCACCGCTCTTGTTTAGGTCAAAGATCTGAGTCAGATGTCTCCTCACATGTCCTCATGCTTCACAAGTTTTGACTTAAATCTGCATAATTTGACTAAATATTCAGCATCTCCTTCCCTCTTCCCTTCATGCTTCTGTGCCGTTTTCCCCCACTCCTCACACTCTCTTGTGCTTCTTATCATTATAATCCAAATTACAGAAGGAAACGACTATTTTCCTCACCATTTATGAGTGAAACTAAAGACCTAATTTAGTGCACTAACATCGCACAAGTTTCTACCAATAGCAGTAACGTGCACTCTCTTTTATGCTTAATATATTGTACAAACTCATTCCAAACTTAAAATGTGGATTTCTCTGGAATTATTGGTCCAATCAATCTGACTGATCAATATGGGGGAAAAAAATGTGATTCCTTTTGGCCCTCAACTTGAGTTTTTCTTTTACTATGGATAAGTAGACAAGTAGATAAGTAGACATAAGTAGACAACTGAGGGATTACACAGACGCCTCATAGGAGTGTCATACCTACTCTTTAAGCTTAATGTTTGCAGTTAAACTTTTGTAATATTTACATATATATCATGCATTTTTGTGGCTTTAAATTAGTTTTAAACATGCTTTTGATCGCCTTGGGATGAGCATTTTTTCATAAGCACATTTTCAATATCTTAAAAGTATACATTAGAAAACACACATTACAATTCGATATTTAGGCGCTGGATCTCCCTCTGCTGTCAGCAAAGGGAATGAACAATCTGAACAAATGAAGTACTTAATGGCCTGTTAGTGCTTTTCTAATAGAGCCATGTGTTTGTCGTGTATTAGACCACAGTCTGGTGATGGGTTATGGGCTTAAAACTCATGTAATAGAAGTTCATGGTTTCACCTGTGATGCAACAACTGAGAAGTTTTTGAGTGCTCAAAGATGACAACTTTAATGTATTAATGAAAGAAATTTGAATGACGCAAAATACAACACCAGGTATAAATAACTAACTTAATATAGCATTGTTAAAAGCTCAAAAAATGCACACACCTTTAGCAACCAAACCCATAATGATGGAAATAATTTTTGAAATGTATTTTTTTTTTATTATTTGCACATTTGATCACAACATCACAACTCATATTCATATTCAATTCTTGTTCTTTGACTGCAGGTTGATTTAAGAATATATTTAGAGCTATGCACATCTGAACCAAAGCTTCATGGATGTTCACCATATTATCACTAAACCAAAGCATGTTGACGCATTTTATGACATGCTGTTGCCAAACCAATTTCACAGCAGTATATCCACTTTGATCTGTGGTTTAAATATGCACATTAGCAAAGACACAGTCAGTGTGAGGAGGGGGCTGCATTTGAATCATCTCTGTTTAGAACCTAGTGGGCTGATCTTTTCACACATTTGGTATTGAGACTAACATGACAAGTCTGTTGAGCTGATCCATAACATATAATTTTGAGCATTTATGGATCATAAGTTTGGATATTTCTAAAATTACAACATCATTAAGTTCGCGAATGTGAATACAACCTATTGAGCGTCTGAAGAAGATGCCAAAGGAACAACATAAAAACTCCACACAAAAACTGTACTGTGTGCCATTGTGTACACCTCCCGCTGCCTGCAATGGACTCACAACCTCCTCAGAGACCGCTTCCATCCAGCACACTGCCTGTTCCACCTGCTGCTTTCTGAATAGAGGTACAGGTCACTTCTGGCCAGAACCACTAGAATGGATAACAACCTTTACCCCCAAGCAATCAGACTCCTCAATGAGCATTGCCCCCCCTCTCCCCTCTCCCCTCTCCTTCCACCTAGGTCCCTCATAACCCTCCACTCCCCACACCTGCCATAACTGTTTGGTGCATCAATGCAGAGTCCAGTTCACCAACTCATCTGCACCTTGTACTGCTGTATCTCATGTCATGTTGAATCTAGAAAGATGCTTCCTGGTCCAGATTTCAAGATCAGGAAAATCTTGCTGTGAATGCTTTGAATGATAAGTACTTTTCCTAAGAAATGAAAACTAAAGTAAATATACACCATGCAACAAGCAAGAACTGGAAAAAAGCACTTTTAATCAATACAGATTACATCTTTTTACAGCATGTTCTGATAGAGCAGACAGTCCCCTTCTGCAGAATAGATGTAAAATGTAAATCCGAGTATTGCATCAAAGTCTCAGTAGCAACCTCCCACAAAGCATGCCATCTGTTCCACTCTCCTTCTTCTGGGACAAGGCAAACTTTCTCACCCTACTTATTGTTCACCTTTTTAATCAGTCCACTCACCCCTGTGTATTTCCCTACTGTGCTCATTCTGATACTCCATACAACTACTTTCTTTTGAGTACTTCTCTTTGGTGCACTAACTGGAGACCTTCAACCGTATGGCATTGTTCACGGCACCTGCCTCAGTTTAAGCGGTTTATAATTTGCCTCTTGCACTGTAGTCTTCACACTTGGGCGCAGCGGACCATGACCCCAACAGGAACCATGGTCTTTAATCATTGTAGCCATGCAGTATGCAGTATGCTCCACTAAACTCTAAAGGAACGAAAGGTAGTTTAATTAACCTTGTCTGTTGTTCAAAATCACTACATAAAATGAAGTTATGTGCAGAAATATTGGATATGTGATGTATAAATCAACTATGTACATCTCATTATGCGAGAAGCAACAAGCACAATGTTTTTCAAAGTTGTTTTTGAACTATTTTCTCATAGTCTCATAAGGTCAAACTTGAATACCCTCACTACATTTACATGCACAGAGAACTCCAAATGCCTGGATGCACTTAGGGGCGTCTAGTCATTTAGCTGTGGTACGAAAACTTTGCAGTTAAAGTACTAAAAATCTATCATCTATATAACCAAACTGTGCTGTTAACATGCAGTGAGTATCTGCAGTTCCTGGGTTTACGTGCATTTTGATAAATCAGTTTAAATTGGACTAGGCCCGTTTCCTGATGTGCATGTAAACATAGGGACTGTAAGACTTTTCATTGACAATGAAGTGCCAGTAAGTTAACACACAAACTGTGTTTCAGTCACCTTATTAAAATGATTAAGAAGATTTACATAACCCTTACTTCACATAAAAGTTAATTTGCTCGCTTCAGGTAGCTTCACATGAGAGTTAAAGTGTATCGTGGATGGCGGCAACGCATTTAGCCACATAACCTTGCATAGGGAACATAAAACCCATATGACTGTCGGACTAGGCTGCATACCTGCACAAACAACAGATCTTGGCTAACTAATGGCTTGACATAGCCTAAGCGCTGCCTAATTTGTCATTAGTAGAGTAACTCAGGTAACTCCAGCACTGAAAATGTAGCGGGACTTCAGCAGTGATTCTTTTTCAACTTCAAAGCAATACTTTGCTGAATCAGTCTTTGCCAGCCTTTAGGTTGGTGATAAAACATGTATAATGTTCAGTATTACAGTTTAAAGAACCATCTAACTTTTAGACACGACACAAATGTGTACAGCAAACGGGCAATTAACAAAGAAAGTTCAACTCTGACCAAGTCAAACCAGTCTGAGTGCGGTCCAATCAACGCTCATTACCTCAAAAATTCAACCACAAATTTGCAAGTAAAAGTCCAAAAGTAGAGGTAATAACGTTCATCAACCAATAGGTTAAGGTTAAGTAAACACAGAAAAAATCATGCTAGGCTAAACGTTAGTATGTATGTAATGGCTAACTTTGTCCCGATTAGATGGGATCATACCATTTAGAAACCAAATAATTGATAATATAAAAAAAATTCTCATCCTTACCCTCCTGGTCTCATCGTTTTTAATTACTTATACATACCTGTATGAAGCACCCTAAATGTTCTTCCTAAGCACCCACATAAAAACACAGATACATTGTGATACATTTGAGATTTTAGATTTGTTATGAACATTAAGTCATTTTCCATTTCCTGTGCTTATTATGGCAACACACGCTTGCCTTTCACTGACTATAGCGTAAACTGCCTGACATGACACAGCACTTACCTAAATGCTGATCACTCGGGGGTTTAAGACCTTTTCTGTCCTGGAGCATACGTCTCATGTTACCCCCCCGGATGCCCCATGGGTCCCTGTGCCTGCCTGTTTCTGTCCACTCCACTTTGACTCTACAACACCGCTGTCTCACTCACTTAACACATCCATGCCTTCTCCTTTTGTCCCCTAACAAGTTGTCCCCCGGCACCTTGCCATGTTTTCTGAGTAGTGTCTTTTCTGCTGGCTGGTGTAGATCGGAAACTTACACACTCTTCCAGGACTCTCAGTGGAAGATAACAATTGATGGTTACGGTTCCATCTTGTACTGGGAGATGTTCATTGGACCAGTTTTGATGGAAGATGGATGCCAAACTGCCTACAAGATATACTGAGTTCAAGAAAGCGACAATATTATGTACACTTTTATGTCGGGATGTGTTCGTTATTGGTGGTTTTCAAACAGATGATGCCATAATCCCACATGAGGCAGAGACAGATGTTCCTATTAATTATATTGTACTTTGCCGTGAAATATTCCAGTATGGGGAGCGCACAAGCTGGAAAAAATGGCTGGTTCGATTAACAGACATTTTTTTCCATATGTTTTTCGATGTATGGTCATTATTTTATTTTCAAAAACATAAAATACCAAAGCAAAGGATGTGTGAAAACCAGCAAAAATACAAATAATGCATGTGTCCTTTACGTAGATCTTTACTATGCAATGTTCAAAGTGTGACATTAAACATGCATCTTCAAGAGGGAGCTGGCTCACAGTTCTTTTTCATTGTACCAAAGTAACAGCATCGCCATGGAAACAAGCAGGTGGCAGACCCATAGCGCATCTTTAAACCTGTACTGTACATTTTTTGTCTTATTCAAAGTTCTGTGGGATTAGCGTAGCTGTTCAGAGAGGCTCAGAGATAAATGATAAGTCAGCAGTCATTTCTCAAACCATTGGCTTTATGACGTGAGCGCAGCTTTATTTGGGCTCTTTAGCAGTATGAGGGGTTATATAAGGACAGTATACGGATCTAAGAAAATGTATGGGTTTGTGTGTGCGGTACTGGGGAGGGGCCAACTTAAGTCTTGGCAGAATTGTGTTCCGTGTCAGCTTTTATTGGAAATCACGCAGTGTGGTGAAAGGAGGGCTTTTAGTGGCTCTTATTAAGTGTGGATATAAAACACGATGTACTATAGCAGCCCGGGCTCAGCTCTTCTGATATCCTGCTAATGTGACTGAAGAAAACACAGTCATTTCAGTGTGAAAACAGCAGAGTGCTTTTATCACTGGAAATGCACTGACCAATAAATATATTTATGGGGATTTCATAGGGAATTAAGGAAAAATACACAGGCGAAGTTCTTTGGGGGTGAATTTAAGTGTTAGACTTTACATTTGTCACAACTGCTAGAATAAACACAAGCATGTGTCTAGAGACTAAACTATTTTCTATGGCAATGATCTCACTTATAATAGTCTAAAAAGCTCAGATTTGAACATGTTTTTTGTTACTTTTACAGTTGCATACAAAATATTTATATATTTTTACACATATAACAAAAATATAATTCTAATATACACTCGTGGGATTCAGCTACCTGTTATATGTAACATTTTGTGGAGTTATTCCCATTCAAAATAAATAAAATAATATTTTGGTTTGAATTGTTAATGGCAATAACAAGAGTCCAAATTTTTCATCATTCCGAAACCTACAAAAGGTTAAAAAATTGCTTATTTAACATCCCTTGTGGTCTTAAAGGTGCACTATATCTACAGAGGCTTGCAGAAGTATCCATCCCCCTGGAACTTTTTCACATATTGTCACATCACAGCCACAAATTCAAATACATTTTCTTAGCATTTTATGTGAATGAGCAACACAAAATGGCACACAAATGTGAAAGTGGAAGGAAATATTTTACAAGATTTCCAAATTTAAAAAAAAATAAAAAACTTAAAAGTGCAACGTGCAAAAGTATTCAGCCCTATTTTTCATGAATGTAACCAATTGCTTTTAGAAGTTACCTGATGATTTTGGAAAGATTGAATGTTGACATAATGACTAAAAAGAGTCCGCCTGTGTGTAATCTTGTCTCAGTATAAATGCAGCTGTGCTGTGAAGGCCACAGAAGTTTGTCAAGAGAGTGTTGGGGAGCAAACCACAAAATGAAGTCAAAGGAGCACACCAAACAGGCCAGAGAAAAAGTTGTGGTGACGTTTAAAATGGGGCTTGGATCTAAAAATATTTACCAAGCATTGAACATCTCAAGGAGCACTGTTCAATCCATCATCTGGAAATGGAAAGAGTATGGCACAACTACAAACCTACCCAGACATGGCCATCCACCAAAACTTACAGAACGAACAAGAAGAGCACTCATCAGAGATGCAGCCTGGAGGCCCATGGTGACTCTGGAAGAGCTGCAGATCCACAGCTCAGGTGGGGGAATCTGTTCACAGGACAACTATTAGTCGTACACTACACAAATCTGGTCTTTATGGAAGAGTGACAGGGAGAAAGCCATTGTTGAAAACCATCCATAAGAAGTCTCATTTACAGTTCACTAGACGTCATTTGGAGGACACAGCAAACATGTGGCAGAAGATGTTCTGGTCTGATGAGACCAAATTCGAACTTTTTGGTCTAAAAGCAAAATACTATGTGTGGAGGAAAACTAATACTGCACATCACTCTGAACACACCATCCTCATAGTCAAACACAGTGGTGGCAGCATCATGCTGTGGGGGGGGGCTTTTCTTCAACTGGAACAGGGAAGCTGGTCAGAGTTGATGGGAAAATGGATGGAGCTAAATACAGGGCAATCTTGGAAGAAAACCTGTTGGAGTCTGCAAAAGACTTGAGATTGGAGAGGAGGTTCACCGTCCAGGAGGACAACAATCCTAAACATAAATCCAAAGCAACAATAGAATGGTTTATAGTAAAACATATTCATGTGTTAGAATGGCCCCAAAGTCCAGGCCTAAATTCAAAATCTGTTGAAAAAAAAAAAAAAAAAAAAAAAAAAAAAAAAATCAAAAACAACTGCAGTTCACAAACGGTCTCCATCAAATCAGACAGAGCTTGAACTGTTTTGCCAGGAAGAATGGGCAAAAATTTCAGTCTGTAGGTGTGCAAAGCTCGTGGAGACATGCCCCAAAAGACTTGCAGCTGTAATTGCAACAAACGGCAGTTCCATAAAGTATTGACTTAGGGGGGCAGAATACTTTTACACACTGCAATTTGAAGTTTTTTTTGTTTGTTTTTTTATCAGGAAATAGGTAATTTCCTTTCAACTTCACACTTATGTGCCATTCTGTGCTACATATTCACATAAAATGCAAATAAAAAAATATTAAAATTTGTGGTTTGACTTGACAAAATTTGAAAATGTTCCGAATGAATACTTTTGCAAGCCTATCTATCTAATCCTCACCCTCTGTGGGTAGTCTCATCCTTCTTCCAGGTTGAGTCCTCTACCAGAGGCCTGGGAGCTTGAGGGTTCTGCACAGTATCATTGCTGTTCCTAGTACTGCTCTTTTCTGGACTGAAATGTCTGACGTTTCTCCTGGGATCTGCTGTAGCCACTCCTTTGGGGGTCACTGCCCTGAGTGCTCCGATGACCACGGGCACCACTGATGCCTCTACCTTCCAGACCTTATCCAGCTCTTCTTTGACCCTGTGGTATTTCTCTGCTTTCCCATGTTCCTTTTTCCTGATGTTCCCATCACTTGGTAAAGCAATGTCCACCACAACAGCTTTGCTCTGTTTATCCACCACCACAATGTCCAGTTGGTTCACCATCAGCATTCTGTCAGTCTGTATCTGGAAGTCCCACAGGATCTTGGCTCAATCATTCTCCACTTCCTTTTCGAAGTGTTTCCTACCTTGACCTTTGGGTTTCCAGTCCATACTCTGCACAGATGTTTCTGCACACTATGCCCACAACTTGGTTATACCGCTCCATGTATGCTGCAGCATCTTAAATCCTGCAGTTATGTGCTGGATTGTCTAGGGGGCCTCTTTGCACAGCCTAAACCTTGGGTCTGGTGTGGTAGAACTGGGCCTCTATTGCTCTGGTGCTCAAGGCCTGCTTCTACTGGAACAAGACAGTATATATATGCCAAAACACTTTTTCCATGGACTGAAGAAAAGCAGATGGCCGGCCCTCCACCAGAAAAGTTGCATAGTGCAACTTTAAATTTTAAATATCAGGATTACATTTGTTATTTCATTGCATATTTTCATTTCTCCATTCGTATACTGTCAGACAAAATATTCATGATAATTACCAGAGTTGCCTTGAATCCTCTTGACAACTCCACCAGTCATTCTTAGAGAGGAGTAGTTTATCTACCTCTGCAAGTTGTTTTGCTGTTGAATCATGTGTGTGACGTAGGTTTCCTGGGGACTGCTGGCAATGTCTGATATTCCAAACAACTCATAAGTTTATCAGACAGGAAATAACCCACGGGGGAACTTATTATAGTTAATAATAAATATTTCATTATGATATACTAGACACCTAACCCCAAAGTACTACTCTGTGTTGTATATCATGTTTTTCTGTGACACAATCGCAAGACCACATGATACAAAACTAACTTATAAGAGTGACTACCGAATACCCAATGTAGGTTCAGACTTACTAATATGTGCAAAGCAAAACAGACAATGTGATGAAATACAGCAAAAAGCAGGTGCTGCATCTCTCATGAACTCTAAAAGGCTGAAGTGCAAATGTAGCAAATGCACATAATGAATATGCAAAACAGGGCAATTTTACCACTATGCGGAAATTATATGATATGTAACTACTATAATATGTTACTAAAGTTCACTGTTTCAATCGAACAAATGTTATTTTGGCCAAGAAAATACTGATTTTAATAACTGTCTTAATTATAGCAAACCCAGGATTTTTTTATGTGAATAACTAGTGTGTTTGTAAGTTGGAAGCAAAGATCAGGGCACACTTGACACTTGTCAAGTGCGCCCATCAACACACAAGGAACTCGGCATGCCTTGAAAAGGCTTTTTTCAATAGGAGCTTCATCTGCAGAAAGATGGAGGCTGTAACAGATTATTAGTGAGTTTGGAGAGATACAGGGTTTTCCATGAAAGGAAAGGCAGAGACCTGTCTGTACTTATGGCAGAAATGCCAAAAGCATGTGTTTTCAGCATAGGTACAAGAATGGAAGCGCCCTTTTTTACCATGACAGTGTCAAAGCGTCTTGGTGAGACGTCCTTAAAACTGCTGTGAGAAGCTTTTGTACGACTCTCAAAACTCTCATAAACAAAACAAAGTGTGCACCAGTACCGAAATGTTGTTAAACTACAAACTACAGCCACAAGCACATTTTATTTTAAAAGCACAGATCTCACAAAGAATGACAAACAGACAGGTGATGCATTAGACATGACATGCACACTGCCATAAATCACACATGATCATAAGGGACATACACGTGTGGCTAGGATACACATCTATTTCTATATGTATGCTTCTCCCAATGTTCCACATGCCGTTGGACAGGAGCTGACTGTTTGATGTCATCAGCATGTATCCTCCCCACTCACCCTTGGCTCTAATCTCCTTGTGGCTGTGTCTGGGCCCCTCATTACTTCCTGGTTACAATCTTTACTGTAATGTCAACCTCCAGTGGCAAGGTTGACCCATGGCTGGACAGAATATCAATGTGAACCACAACACAGGCCAAAGACGGACCTGTAAGATTTATCACTTTATAAGATATATGCACTTTGATCAATGCAGTTTAACATGTATTCTGTGTTGAGGCTTTTCTGACACTGACCTGTTTTAAGGTAAAACTGTGTCAAAGGTCCATCATCCCCTTTCCGTCCAAAAAAACAACAAAAGATGCCCCGCTATTTATTGAAACCATTTGCTGGTGTAAGGATTCATCCATCTCCTATTCAATACTATAGATTGTGCTCCATGCTTCCAACTTCACCTCTACAGTAGCGTGCGTTTTAGGCTAATATATATATCATCACCTCAGACCTTATTGAGCACAAAGGTTGTTTAAGGTTTACAGTTTGAACCATAATTAATAACTGTCAAAATGGTGAGAATAATAACAGAGATTGTTGTCTATAACATGTAGCTATTTTAAGTTATTATAACTATCCTTATTTCTTATTTTACTTAATCAATTAATAAATAGCTAATTACATAGAGAAAAGATGTTACACATACAGTGTTACTTGTATGTGTTGTCCCACTGGCTGGACATTGATGATTGTACAGGATGTCCTTAAAGTCTCTTTGCAATTTTAAAATTTAATTACAAAGGTTATTTATAGAAGGCAATGGAAGATGTATTAATCAGACTTGTTCTATTGTACTCAGTGGTTATAAAAGTTTTTAATCAAATGAATGAAATGTTAACTGATATTTTATTGTATTTATGTAATTAACTAAATACTACTTTTATAATGAAAAAAAACAAAACAAATATTACATTTCTGTGCATAACATGTCACAGAGGAAATCAAGGTAACACCAAAATTAGAGTTTCAGCTTCACAAAAAAGATTATTTCAAATAATAAATAATATTTACATTATATATAAATAGCAAAAGAACACATGATTTAAATTGGCCTTATAAAGCGTAGGTAGCCAAAAAAAAAAAGTCAACTCTTTTGAGCCATTAAAGTTTAGGTGTCAAACAAACCTGTCACGTTTTAAACAGAGGGAAATGCCCAAAAATACAGGACTGCACTTGAAACTTGAGAATGTTCTTTAAAGTAAACATTAACAAAAAATAAAAACACAAGAATCCAATATGGAAACACATTTAAAACCTACCAAACACCTCACATCACCCCTTCCTCCCACTTCCACGTTTGAGTCCACACATGACACACAGGCTGTGTCCCAATTCAACGGCTGCCCTCTTTCTCGGCTGCATTTGAAGAGCACTTAAGTCAGTGCCGGGAAGACAAGTCCTGTTCCATTTCATGCACCCCACAAATGAACCCGACAAATGCACCCCGTTTCCAGGAAGATCGGCCGTGAACGAAGGGTACATCCGAGCAAACTTCACGCCCTTCTATATCTCATCATGCACTGTGCGTCACTTCTTCTGGAGAAACTGCAGTCTGCAGCCGCTATGGAGTAAACTTTTAAACGTAAGTATTGGTTTACCTCACCTACAACAGTGCTACATGAAACTGTTAAAATCTGAATAAAAAGGAACTGTTACGGTTGCTAGGCGATGTAACATAAGCAACGTAACGTACGCTCTGTGTTGTAGGCCTGTCCCATTTCGTCGCAACCTTTGCTGTCCAGGGAGGCTAAACTGAGGAGCACCTTTCATTGGCCGGGCCTTTGAAGGGTGCAGCCGTTGAATTGGGCCACGGCTACAGTTCTTATTAGCACAGTGTCACACCATTTGGGTGCCTCTGACCTTCAGGTTGCAAACACCTGTGTAAACCTAGAGGTCACCACACCACGGGGCAGTGTAATCACATCCCAGTCTGGACGGACATGACCTCCTGCACCTGACAGATGTAGGTCTCATTTTGTGACACAGTACTGCATAAAAATGCGCTCAACTTCTAAGCACTTTGTCCCATTAGAATTATATGGTTCTGTCTGTGTCATAGGTAGTTCTTGAATATTGACAGTGGTGAAAGGAAGTACACGTAGTAAAGTACTGCACTTAAGTAGACTTTTTAGGTATCTGTACTTTACTTCAATTTTACAGTGGATACTTTTTACTTTTATCTCACTACATTTGAGAGCAGGTATCTGTACTTTTTACTCCATTACATGTTTTAACTGGACTGAAAAGTAAAAAGTACTTTACATATGATTTGAGTGATTATTTGTGCCATGTTTGTGCTAACATCACGACTAAAGTTTGCTCCGAGCCAAAGCTTGAACTGGAAAACAAAAATACTAAAAATTCATATGAAAAATTAAGGTATGGATTTGTATTGCTATTGTTGACCAAATCACTACATTTATCACTTTAACAAATAAACGACATGTGTGAAATAGCAAAATGCAAAGAGCCAACTTAAAACTATGGTTGTTTCTAGATTAAAGTACTGTATAAATACTATAGAAAACAACATTAGGTCATAGTAAATCTCTGAACTGATAATGGTGTAGACTGGGTAGAAACGCTATCCACAAGAAAGGCATAGCTCCTTCATCTAGTAATCTCCTTCCTACACTACCATCAAACTAATGGCTCCCATTTACTATACAAACAGATTGAGCCCCTTGCTGTCATCTGCATTCCAAATATTACCTAACTAAAAGATGTGCCATGCATTTCAAAGTACTGTGGTCTGATTGGCCCTCATTGAAGCTAGCCACCATCACACCCACGGAACCCAGATACTGTAATCCTCCTTATCCCCCCTGTGCTGGCACTGTGCTGCAGGTGCATCGCTCAGGGATTCTGCTGGACACACACAGTATGCAGTGACATACAGGAGGTGGCTGTGTGGGAGACAGTCTACACCTTTTGTATATAAATCATAGACTCATTTGAGCAGCTACCCAAAGTTGGTAGAATAGGTAAGCTTAAGTCCTTAGCATGGCTACCCCAGTGAAAGAGAGAAAGAGGCAGAAAGAAAAAAAAAAAAAAAAAAAAAAAAAAATGGGCTTCAGGTCTAATTATTATTTATTTTTTTTATATATGTATTATTTTTTTTTCCCTTTCTTTTACTTATTTTATCTATTCATTTTCCCCCCATTTACATTCTCTTTATCTTCTTTTTTCGCTAACAAATTACTATTAACATTCTCCTCTGCTGTCCTCACTTTACCCCTATCAAAACCACAGAAATGTCACACCCACACACACACCTGTCACACAAACTTGTCACATACAATTGTAAATAGCTGTTACCTCTACAAACCATGTTATGTCTTGGTATGTCTTATCACCACTTGTCACCACTGTATATGACAGGTCACTATGTTCCCCTGTCTTGCATTGAAAAAAAAAGAAAGAAAAGGTAACTTGTATAGGTAATGGGTAAAAAAAGATGCATCCAAACTGCAAATGATAAATGTTCAACAGTAAAACAGCAGTATACTTTTGTAGCATTAACCTTTCCTTCAAGTAGCAATAGTGAACTTCTTATTTTCTTTCAATAAAACAACTTTATTAGTGTGATATGAGAGAAATATGTCAAAGTAAATACATCTTACTAATAAAGCTGTCTAATTAAAAGAAAAAGCTGACCAGTATAGTTAGAGTTCACCTGAAAACGGACAATAGCCAAGCATTTATTAGTTAATGATTAACTCCACACAGTCCAGTGACGTTCATCTGGTCTTTCGTTTATTAATTTTAATTTTCTTTTTCTCTTACCAAGATTTAGTTTGTTTTCATACCGTTTCATCTGTCGAAACTGGGACAAGGGGGCCTTTTTACTCTCACACACCTGGGATAATGTCCTGAAGAAGTCGGACTGCAGATGGTGCTCTTGTCCTGCATCCACCGGTAGGAAGACAACACCAAAATCTGTTTAAATCAGCTCAGGAAGACCACTAGTCTATACTGTCAGGGTATGAAAACAAACTAAACCTTTGTGTGGAAAAAGAATTTATTAAAATCTCTTAACACAACACTCTTTAATGTCTGTGTAATCCCTTACCCCTGGCTCAGACTGCATGTGTAGGGGCAGTGCAGAGGGTACAAGAATTCCAAATGATTCAAAGTAATGGGAGGAGCTCAGACCATCCTTGGAGGACTGCACAGAAGGCGGCGGAGGTGCCTCGGTGCTCCAGATTCATTCTGTTGAGTATTTTCATCAGACGCTGCAGCCCTCCATAGGCTTTTTCCCTGTCCTATTGTATGAACACATGGTCTCACTCTCAAAGAATAATGGTCCAACACGGCAGTCACAGCTGCTCTTTGTGCAGTCTGAGCGAGGCGTTACGTAGGGTCCAGGGAAAGTTACAATTTGGCAGCTAAAGTTCAAACAGCTAAAGACAATATTAACCTCTCTACAGTGTCACAGTGAAAATAACCTATATGTCACTAGGCCTGTCACGATAACACATTTTGAAGTTCGATATATTGCTGAAGTATATATAGACGATAAACGATAATATTGAAACAAATTATGTCACTGACACAATAACTCAAGAGCAAATTTATACCACAAAAACTATTCTAAATCTACAATATTATAAGCGTAATGAAACACTTTAGTGCATAGTTTGCATCTGTAATGAGTCACAGAAGTTATAAATTCAAACTTTTATGGCTTAAATATTACTGTATAGCTAAAAAAAATAAAATATTCCCCACTAGTGCAAAGAAAAAAGTACCCACAATAAATACTGATCCCTAAAAAATATTGTTCCAGCTTTTCATATATCGAAAGGTAAGTCAATATAGTAATTATCGTGACAGGCCTATGTTAGTACTCCAAACCATTTATTTCAAAGTTTGCATAGTTGTACATTTTAACTTTGCCCATTAATAAATGACTTTTACCAGTTTGGCTCAGCCTATCAGTGTTAAGAACATTTTGCTGTTAAATGATGGTTAAGACTGGATGGACTGGACTGACTTTGGCTCACCATTACATTTCGGAGTTTATTGACAATATTCTAAAGCCAAGACTGTCCACTAGTTGGACCCTTTCTGGTCCTAAAAGTCCTTGAGCCACCCCCATGTTAGGTCCATGTCACAGTTGGATATGGGCCTCCTAGAACATGAGGCTATATACAATTACAAGCTGTGCCAAAGTCAATAAAAAACAATCCACCATGCTTCTCCCTCCAATTCCCTTCCTTTCGCTTCAGGCTTAGGTCACATGGCTCAGGGACAGCTCTGGAAGAACACACAGAGGTCAGTTTAGTATTTGTGTGTGCACTAAAAAATGAATCATGCATGGGTTGAAATGAATATGTTGACAAAATGTATTATGATCTTGTCATTTTTCTAATTTATATACATTTCTTTATAAATGATTATTGAAATTGCACACATTTTATGGCGTAATGTAATTCTCTAACTCAATAGGCAAATAACATATTGGAACAAGTCCAAAAATATAGTTTTACCAAGTAAATTCATCTCAATTCAATACTGCTAAAAATATAGTCATGTCAAGATAAGATTATTTACCAACTCTGTGGTGGTAAACTACTTTTAAGCTATTGGTCAGCTAAGTAACTAGTTACTATTATTACTCAAGTAGCCCTGGTGAAGCGAAGACACCAATCTGGGCCCTCAATTAAAAGGTGCACTATGTAACTTTTTTGGTAGAGTATGCAACATACTTGTCTCCTTGGAGATGTTATTGCTGTTCCCCAGTGTGCCGTTAAACATGCTCATTTTGCAATTCAATTTCAGGTGTTTATATTGCTCATAAATATACATGCATTCATGCTCTCAGCAGGGTCACCTCTCCACGTATGTGACCTGGTGGTGTATACAGTGGACCCTCGTTTATCATGGGGATTACGTTCTAAAAATAACATGCAATAGGTGAAATTCATGAAGTAGTCAGCTTTATTTTTTACAATTATTATAAATGTTTTAAAGCTGTAAAACCCCTCACCTCACACTTTAAAAAGAGAGAAATGTGAGAAAATTGTATGAACACTCTCAAAGTGCAAACCTTCATAGGCGCCTTTGTCGGTGCAGGACGTTTCATCAACATTGCGGGTTTTGTCAGGGAGAAAATGTGCAAACATACTGCACTTCAGAGTCACACTGCGTTCGAAAAATGTATGTTAATTTGGCTGAATGCATTCTGTACTGTACAGGAGACATGGAGGACACTGATTTACAATGGTCTACAGTCCCTGAGCCAATCAGGACGCACAACACAATGGTCTACAGTCCAACAGCCAATCAGGACGCACAACACAATGGTCTACAGTCCCTGAGCCAATCAGGACGCACAACACAATGTGCGTTGATACTGTGTAAAAAAACATGCAAAATTGCACAGACAAAATCCACGAAACAGTGAGGCCACGAAAGGTGAACCGTGTTATAGTGAGGGACAACTGTAAATAAAGTTTAATGAGATAATGTATAACATTACAGGCAAAGCTATAACATCACCATAAAGACAAGGCAGTGGACTCTCCCCTAAAAAAGTCTCATTGCACCTTTAGAGAGTTGCTAATTTACTTCTATGGGGTATTAACTGCTAACACATGACATATTCAGATCAATGTGTTACTCTTTATTGTTTGGAAAATTCTATATTCGTTGAAAAAAACCTATTAACATGTTTAATAAGTTTCACTTTCATTTTTGATGCTGAATCCCCCTCCCTTTGCTCTCTGTGCTATGTCACTCTCCCTTCAGAGTGCTATCACAACACAGTTGACCTGTATCCCACTAATGAAACTACTTCAGATCACATCAGGTTTGTCAAGTTGCTTTAACAGTTTAGTATCACACTTTTATGGAGAATAATCATGTGGGAGCATAGGTGTCGTGGGCTTGTGAACAGAGTCTTACAGCTAACTGTAAGAAGGGTTCAAATAGGGCCCAGGGGAGATCTCTAAATTACTGAAACATGCATGGATGACATCTAAAACCTCTTCAGGTATGTTTTTGATGAAGGAAACATGGTAGAAAGTTAAATCAATTTAGCATAAAACCCCCTCTTTAAAATCCATAAGACCTATTTTATTTTATTTTTGTATCTAATCCTGATTTTTTTTTTTTTATCTCCAAGAAGTTTGTATGACTTTTAAATGTATTATCAAGACAATTGAATCACATTATTGACACGCATGTTATCACCAGCAGTGTTTTATAATTGTCAGCATTCCCAGGGGCTTATCTGCTCTTCTAATTAAACCATTATCCCTCGCCTGAAAAAGCAAATGATTACCAATATAATGATGCATAAATCTGGATGGGAGAGTTTGACAGGCGATTGGACCAGACCGATCTGGCACACCCTGGGACATGGGAGAGCGACTGGCCACAGACCTGAAAGACAGAAAGACAAGTGCACTTGGTTAGAAGATTAGAACTGAATTACTCCAGTAATTGAGAGAGAAATGATTGGGATACATCAGTTACGTTTATTTTCATTTGTAGTGCTTTGTCTGTTCAATTTGATGCTTTTTATGAGCTGGCAATCATGTGATCATCAGTGTTAAATGAATTGAATTAATGTCCTAAACAAAGTCATTAATTACCAAAGCAAAGTTAGTCATTACTCAATCATTTAAATGCCAATAACAATACAAAAATGCATAATATGTGTCCTTTATCTGCTTTAAAAGGTATAGTATGTAACGTTTGTATGCATTTATTTAAATTGAGCTGTTTATGCTGCTAAAATGTCTTGAAAACAACTGATCTGACTTGTAACTGGGCATCATCCGCATGTCTTCCTGGATATAGATAACTCGAATGCCATATTGTGGATGACTGCGGTGGCAAGAAAAAGGCAAATCCCTGAACAGAAAAGTGACATGTTGCCCTTTTTAAAAATGCCAGCGCATATTGTGATTGCACAGAAAGTCTTTGGTTTACGTCAGATGAGACAGATGGAGTTTAAATACATAATCCTGGAAACAATGTATGAATTATAACGAACAGTCCAATGTCTTTATGTTATAGGCAGGCTGACAACAACGACACTTCCAAATCAACATATAGGTGACCGGGAGGATCCATCCGTCCATCCATTTTCTTCTGCTTATCTGGGGCCGGGTCACTGGGGCAACAGTCTATGCAAGGATTTTGAGACTTCCCCTACCCCAGACACTTCCTCAAGCTCCTCCAGTGGGACCCCAAGGTGTTCCCAGGCTGAGAGACATAGTCCTTCCAGCCTGTCCTGGAACTTCCCTGAAGGCCTCCCCTCCTTGATGACTGACTCTCCGGACATGGAACCGGGTGATATGACACAAATAGAAATAAGTTGATAGATTTTTTTCCAGCCACTTCAAATGTGTTTTAAATTGTAAATTTATTTGTGTGTCTTTGGTGTTAGTCCACTTTTAGTAACAGTTGTGTAAAATAATAATGTTAGATTAAGCATTTCTGTACATTGAAGATAAATTATTTAATGTCAGAAAATGACGTTTTAATGGAATCCAAAAATGTCAAAGCATTCAATTCATAAAAGTAAAACAGCTAATTTATCAGCTTATCATTTAAAATGTGAACAATATATGATGTTCCCCAACAACAATTATTTAACTTTTGGTTGTAGAGGTTTGGAACTTGAGCAGACTAATTTGTACAAGTTCATTCAGTTATTTACTGGCATGCTATTTACATTTATATTTCAACATGACTTGTTGTGATCATGTTGGCCACTGTTCCTCTGTTACGTCTTGAACCCAACCAAAGATGATCATCCAATCAGATTTGTTTATTTCAGTAACGCATGTGAAACAAAGGAGCTCATTGGTCAACTATCATCTACAAACAAAATCTGCCATTTTTTTCAGTCCCTTGTGATTATTTTTTTTTACTTTCTTTTCATAAGCAGCCATATTTGTTTTGATACAGACAGAGCATGCGTGTCCCTGATTGGTGAATCTCCTCCAGTTCAGATGGGCATGATTGACAGGTGGATTAGCCAATGACCAGACTCACATGTTCGTGAAGTATTGAAGAAGTGTATACTCTGGGTCTCAGGCAAAATAAGTTAGTAAGTAAATAAATAATCAACCTTACATTTGATACACATAACAATTTCCTTTGCTTCCAATATTATGTGCATATATATAAACAAAGCAAATTAACTGAGGCTCCTTTTATGTATTTGCTCCTCTCTTCTTGGGCACACATGCTCAATGAGTGTGGCTCTGAGAGGGGTCTCTTCTGACTGTGGTCAAATGAGTCACCTGGGAATCAGACTACATCAATCCTGCTGTCAATACAGGACAGCTGAGCCATTCATTCAGGCCTGCCGCCCAGCAGTGCCAGAGAGAGAGAGAGAGAGGGACAGAAGGAGGGTGGAAAGGAAGAGAGAGCACTTGTTTGGGCCAGTTAGCTTTTTGGATGGATACTGGAATGCTCCTCTTATCTTAAGCAGTTTTCTCTAGATGGTGATTAAAGTCTGTATTGCCAACTCAAGCTTAGAAGGCGTGAGTGTTTCTCAAACTGTGGTACTTACTCTGGTGGATCAGGACTAATATGCATTTCTACTTTATTCTAACGAGCCTGTACCCTAATTTTACTTTTTCTTTTGTTTTTGTTCACAAACAGGTGGAGAGTCCATTTGTCTCATGATCCAATTTCTGAAGTATCCAAAAGCATGGTTTCAAACTTATATATTTTGCATTCATTCTATCACATCGCACCAGCACTACTTCCAGGTTCACGCTCAATAAAAATGCTGTCAAATTAGATACAGACAGCATACTGAAACAAAGAACTGCTTTTATGTTATACTTTACCTGGGCAAAATAATGCAAAATAAGACCCACTGTTTTAACACATTCTTACCTGAGTAAAGCCATTTAGTCTAAATTTTATATCTATAAGGGTTTTTACTATTAGAAATTCCACAACAGTCTATACATTGTTTTATACATAACCTAATGCAACATTTTGGCTCAAATGTACCAAGCCTAGAAATTGCCCTGGATAAGTATCTGGAATATCAAGAAAGTGCAAGGCAGACATAGTACCAAAATATGACATCAGCTGCTAAACATATACAGCATATAATATAATTCAATGCTTATTCACAGATTAAATGTTTATTGAATTAAATTGGATAAGGAAAGAAGCTTAGTCTCCGATGAGAACTCAAGTGTAAAAGTCATGGCCAGTTCAACACACAAATCGCCTCGAGTCAGTTTATTCTGTTATATAATATGGCTGTATGTTTTTCACTATACATAATACTTGACAACTCTAATAGAAGTAAAAAAAAACATATTAAACAATTTGATTTTTTCATTTAGTCTATACACTTACTTACACAAAACACAATTGAACATTTTGACTCAAACGTACCACAGCTAGCCAAGGATTACCTGATTTCTCTGAAGAAGTCTCTGAGAGGTCAAGAAAGTGCAGGGCAGACATAATACCAAAATATGAGAGTATCCGCTGCTAAACATTATATCACTTATCACTAAATTGTAAGTTCAAAATGTTCACATGGGCTATCTCTGAACATATGTTTGAATAACACATTTTATGAGTCAAATTAGTAAACAAATTATGAATTGTGATAATAGCACACCAACTTCGTCTAAACTAAAACTTACGGAGCATCATCCCAACACAGATGCTAACAAACAGCATCCAAATTAACATTCTATTTTGCTCCAAAATTGCCGACCATTTGGCATGTCAGATCCCCAGCTCATGTAGCGCCGACACATTCTCGTGAGATCGGGGGAGGACAAGTGCTTGGCAACAATGCAACCTGAACTGCCAAAAAAATATTGTGGAGTTTAAACCCCGGGATACAGCCCTCCTGGTGATGCTGCGCTTTTGAACAACCAATAAATAAACAGCAGCTGCCTGTACCCTGACTGAGAGCTGGGAATAAACCTGGAAGGCAGTAAACACTTCTGTATGCACCACTGGGTTTGGATATCTAATTGGCTAGATTTTACAGTAAGCAATTCAGCACTATAAATAACCCACAAGGCATTGGGGTTCAGTAAATGCAAACCAGAATGGGGTGGTTAAAGCGTGATTTAGGAGAGGCCGTGGGTGGTGGTTTGATTACCCATAAGGAGATCTGTCTTCTGCATTTGACCCATCTTCAATTCTGCTGGGCAAGCTGTTAAGAGCAGTGGGAGACAGCAGGGCCGAGGACGTTCTCCAAAACTTTAGGGGCTGCAAGATTGATGCTCTCTGTAGTTTAGCCCTCTGTTTGTTTAGAAATGCATGGGAACACTGTAGTAATTAAGCAGATCTGTCTTCTCTCAGATGTAATGTTTTTTAAAAGATGTGTTTAAAAAGATGCGCTCTGAACAGTATCCTTGACCAGCCCAGACCACACACTTAGAAATGAATGATTTGGTTGTGTCCGAACAAACATAAGACTGAGATTTCTGCAGATTCAGTAGGTAAGGCACTAAATTCTGTAAATCTTAAGTAAAATAGGTTTTATATTTCAATCTGAATGATACAAGGATTTTTGAGAAATGTCATTCGTATTGGAGAGACGGCTACAAATTTATGGCTGTGATTGGATCATCCCACATTTCTGGTGGTCGTTTGATGTGCTGTACGTCTGGTTCCAAACACTCATGCATTCAAACAGAAAGTCGATATAGACCGCCTCGCCGGCCTAAAGAATCTTACATTTGAAACATGAATTGGAAAACAAAATGCAATGCTCCTCACAAAAAATGTAATTCGATATTTTTTTCCGAAATCATTCAATTCTAATCACGACTAACTTACTGGAGGATTACACATAAGAAACCTGACTGAAGTCCATGACAGTCTGAAATTCTGCCTCACTACAATAACACAACTCCCGTGTCCTCCTTTAGCAACATGAAAAATAACAATAATTAAAAAATAAATAAATAAAATAGCAAACATAACATACTTTTAGCTGTCCTGTTCCTAATTCTGCAATTTCAGAATCACACGTTTCCTTCCCTGACTCTTAATCTCCATTTCATGCATTCTCTTCCTCTCTGATCTCCGAGTTCTCCTCCTGTTGTCATGTGCAACTAATCCACAGTGATGACACGGGAGCTGCAAGTGTTTGACTTGGGATTTTGAGGCCAGAATGTCACTGTTGAGGGACTACACCAGAGCCAGGGAATTTTCAGTGGAATAGTGCGGGAAATTGGACTAAAGTTGTTCCAGAACCAGCAAAACAATGTAGAAGGTATCAACATTGTCAGCAAATATTAACAAAGTCAACATCACCTTGAAAACTTTTTTGAAGAGGTAAAAAATTCTCCATAACTTAGTATTTTACATATATCCATTACATAATTCTCCTTGCTGTGGACTTATGACTGTGAAAAGAATCTCTGCTGACTGGCAATTTTGCTATCCCAGAACGATAGTATACAACAAAGATATGATATGGGGAGGGAAGGGTCGGGAGAGCAGAGACAAAGGCCTGGATAAGCAGGACCTCTGGGTATTTAGAGGTGTGGTTGAGGTGAGTTGTGGTTCGCTGGACAGGAGCTGTAAGATGTCGGGGCGTGCTCCAGCTCCTCAATCATATTAACTCAATTTTGAACTTTCTTTGCAAATGGTAAGCTCTTTTTAAAGTCCTTGAACAAGACAAAATGTTCTAGACAATTTTGCTGGGATACAATTTCTTAACACTATTCAACCCCAAAGCCTCCAAGCAAGTCACAAATGCAATAAAAGGCGGGGGTATTATGCAAAATAGTTAGTTTTTTTTTTACTATCATGCTATAAAGCTGTTCCCTCATCAAAAGCATACCTGAAGAGGGTTTAGATGTCATCCATGAATGTTTGAGTGTTTTAACGATCTCTCCTTACAAGCTTTAAGATTCTGTCCAATGCTCAGCCCAGAAGCTACGTCATCCATGCTCTCACATTACAATTGTCCATAAATATACAAAAACATGATACAAAACTGTACACAGCAATTTGACGAACCTGATGTGATATGCAGTGGATTAATTAGCGGGATGCACGCTGATTGTGTTGTGATGGCGCTGTAAAGGGGAGTGACTTAACACGAGTAGGGGAGACTCAGATCATCAAAAGCTAAAGTGAAACTTATAAAATATGTTAAGTTTTCAGCAAATATAGCATTTTCCAAACAGTAAACGATAACATGCAGATCTAAATATGCTATGTGTTAGCCAGGGGCGAAACTCACTTTGATCTGGAAGGGGGGGCACTAAAATTGATGGAAACAATCGATTTGAACAATGAAAAGGTATTCAGTATATAGTTAAATTTACTTCCAAATAAGCTACGTCTGCAACTGTACACAATGTGAAAATAAGAAAACAAATTCAACACTCCAACAACTCCATGTAAGCCTTTCCATTTTTTTGTTTAGATTTAGACAAAAATCAAATATCAAAGTGGTAAATGTTTTAAACACACTTTAACAGAACACTAAATCCAGTGTGTCCCATTAATAGGAGACTGTAGAGACCTCCCATAATTAAGACTTCTCCCCATAGATATTAGTCTGTTAAATAAGCCTGTATTGTTCAGCTTTTTTTTATTCACAATAAAATGTAAACAGCGGCTTGGAAGTGAAGCCAAACATCTTCACTCCTACAACTTTTATCCAGTTGACAGATTTAACTTTAGCTTTTATTACGGATCAGACCTGGGCGACTGGTGGATTACACAGACAATTCAATCTTAACTAAATTGGACTGAGACAAATTTTAAACTATACAGTGTTTGTAATAATAAAAATAACAAGTGATAAGTGCATCAATGAAAAATCATACAAAAGTCACTGCAGCAAGATAAGCAACAACTAAACATGAACAAAAGACACACCTAAACAAGTGGTGACGTGGCAACAGAATAATCCAGTCGCCCCGAGCTGGCAGCAGTCAGGCTGTTTTTATTGGACCTGCCCCACCAGGTTGAACTCCCGGGATTGGTGGAGCGGTAAGGTGCCTGTCCAACCCAGCACAGGGACAGCTACGACCAACTAGAGTCCAGGCTTAAGTCGGAGCAGCGAATCAGGATCTGGGACTCACCATCAGAATTTTGCAAGCACAGAAACTATTTATGATTTAACTGTCTAGCCCAGCCTCTTGCCATAATTAAAACAACGTGACCTTTCCTGTTTATTATAACTTTTCAGACTATACATCTTCTATCCCTCTGGACTTTTTTGACAGGGATCACTGTGCCAAATTTCACTTTCTTAAATGATACTAATCAGTTGTAGAGCTAAGTTACCCACTGCACCTTTACAACGCTTAACTGTAGGCATAAAAAGTGAATGCTACATAGAAGAAATTTAAATTAGAATATATTTAAAGCTACTTATTAGCCATTTTATTTCATTACTTTTTAACTGAAATTAAAGTTGAGTCATTTATGTATTTATTTATGTATTCACAGCAGTTCTGGCCCATGGGTAAAAGCTATATTTAGTCACTTAGTTCATGCCTTTTAAGACTCCTATCTCCTCCTAACATTGCATCATCAATATTCATTTGTGTATTAACAGTAGCCTGGCAAATCCAGACTGAAATTCAATTTACGAACCATATAGGAGCATGTTTTCTTCATGTCAAGTTATATACAAAGGCCACGTTAGCAGTTAATATCTCAAAAAAGTAAAATGTATGCATCTATAACTCTCTTAAATGAGAACAACCAACTCTGAAGAAGCTTTAAATTGTTAATATGATTATCCCCATCCATCGAGGTGCACAACACCGCGGCTTGAATATGCATTACATAGATGGACACCATGAAATATGAATCAGGCGTCATGCGGTAAAAAGGTTGCTGTGCTTTAATCACCGGCCTTAACGCCAATGCTCCACTCTCCCCTGGTCGCTGCCCCTTCCCTGTGAGTAATGTGGTGTTTGACATCAGAATGGATGGCACAGCACGACCATGTCAATAGCGGGTGGTAGCTGAGAAGTGTTTTTTCATTGCTGCCTGTCATAACAGAAGGGTTGGCTCGTGCATCTCTCAGAATCCGAGCACTACATCACTGGACCAGACTGTAAATACAAACAACATAAGACATGCTACAAAGGAGGTCTGAACTGGTAATGGTTTGTGATGAATACCAAGCACTTAAATATACACAGAAGACTTAACAATGGAATACATTAGCGAAAGGAGTTGAAAAGTGCCATCTTTCATGTACACGTTGCACTAAAAGGTTGTGGTACGGTGCGTTGAGCAAGTAAAGCTAGGCAAACACGTGTGCACTACTGACCTTATTCAGCCCCCGCCTCCCTTTGCACTAAATGTAACGGAAGCACACTTTATTTGTGGCGCTAGGCCTGTCACAATAACAAATTTTGAAGTATGATATACTGCTGAAGAAAATATAGACGATAAACAATAATATTGAAAAAAAATATGCCAATGACATAATGAACAAAGTAGAATTATGCCCCAAAAAGTATTCCATTGTCCAGATTGCGTTCACGCACTGAATATGTGCAGGGCAACATGCCAACTGTAACTGCTTGACGGGTGTTTCAGTGGCACCTGTTGTATTTCAAGCCAAAGCATATAGAAACGCTCCAAGCCCAGCCTAAACGACGCCAGGCAGGGGCGTCGGTTTGTAAACGCCTATGTTATGTGGCAGGTGAGAAAAAGCACCGCTGTTGGAGATAGAGCTGCAGCAGATTTATAGTCAGCCGCAGCTTCCTGTCCTACTTCTGTCTATGCACAAACGTAAATGTCCATTCTCTAGGACATAAAGACCTCTTTTAGGCAACGCTTCCTATGCTGTACAGAGACTTATTTTTAAACACTACCAAACACTAACGCCCTAGTACATACCACATGCATTGGCACTTGTGTTTTCAAAGTAGTGCTTTTCAGCAACATTACACACTTCAGTGGGTTTTCCTTACTTTTCCATTCACATGTTAGAATCTTGTGTTTGGTACCAACCACCCCATAGGAGGTATTTGGGAGTTTTAACTGGTATTAACCTAGACGTACATTATACCCACCTGCTGATCAAATGACCACGCCTCATATCCTCTTGCGTCACATTCTGATACCGGGTGGGAGCTGACTGGCTACCAAAAAAAAAAAAAAAAAAAAACCTTGCTACAGAATCATGTGCAAGGGAGTGTTCTGCAGCGATAGGTTATTAAAATATGCAATATGTAGAGTAATTGCAAAATTAACAAAACCTATTGCTGCATGGATAGATTTGGTAGCTACAACACCATCTACTGTGTCTGGAGGAAAACTTACTTTTTAATAATGTCCTGGAAGCATGGATTAGAGATCCAAATTGTGTATGAAATACAATCAATAGGTGAAACAAATTGATACATTAAACTAATCAATTAGTTGGATTGATTGGTGAAATCCCCATTAATTACAATGTTATAATATGGCGCACTTGGGCATTATTAACCTACTTCAAAAATAAATAAATTGAGATAAACTCAAATTCACTCTATTTATTGGCACTCCTTGTCAGTAATGCACCATTTAAGTGGTTTGCCAACAGGCAAGAAGCAAGCTACTCTGTGCATCTGACATGGATCTATTAAAATAATCTAGGATCCAGACCATAGACCATTGGCCCACACTCCATCACAGTAATTTGGTGAGAATGCACCTAAATGTTGGTTGACACCCACCATAAAAAGAAATGAAGAAGACGACCATGAACCACTATACACTTATACACGCCCACACGATGACCCACCAGGGATTTTGACCTGCATTTTGGATTGTCATCATGGCTAAACTGGTTGCTGCGTTGAGTCGTGTTGTTGGATGTGGTGGAAAACGCCTTTTGCATTTTATGAGGGAACATGGTCTTTTGGCTGATAAGTTAAAATGTCTGAAGTGCAAGCATCACATTAAGGTTTATAAGTTTTTTATCCAGTGCAGAGGGCCGCAAATAGTAAGCACCACAGACTTAAGAACAAGCAGTTTAAATATGGTTTATTTGCAACAGATATAGTTGATACACATAAAAGGGATGATATAACTGTTCCATATCATCAATTGTTACGACTCAGCTTGTCTAGGGTCAGGTGGAACAGGTGTGCTGAATCTTATTAAGTAGAGGGAGGCAGCTGCAGGTGAGCAAAAGGACTGGCCAGGGTGGGAAACAGTCCTCCAATCACCAACAAGGGCTCACACAGTCAGGATTTCATGGGGAAAGGGGACAGATTCAGCAACACCCTAACATAACAGGCAAATAATAACAAAAGAAAACAACCGTAACATCAATGTATTAGCCAGAAAAGTGATGGTTTATTCCCATTTCTGAAGGAAATGCAGAAAGGCGCGCCATCAGGAGATCTCCAGGTCAATTCGAGTTTGAAGACTCATGTGGGAATTCTGAACATGCAACAAACATGGATGACAATAATCCTCAGGTTTGAATGTTATTCCCCAATGCCAAATATTTACAGATGACTGTTTATATCCTAAAGTAAATACATTTGTTTGACAGAAAAAAAATATAATCCGAAAACCCAATGACTATATCTGATATATATTTAGCCTACATGTCCACAACAAAAATCCTACAAAAACACCTAGTCATGACCAATAATTTATGCATTTTAATAGGATCTGTATATTGAAAAATAGTCAAGCAATGGTGTAGTTACTAACTGCATTACACAAAAAAGAATAAAGTGGAAGGGAAGAGGTTAAAATGAAGCACTATGTCACATCTTATCTAACAAATGTGCCTTTGTTTTTGTAATTTTGGTCAAAGATTAAGGAGACATGCTGAAGCAGTGAGTTCATTTCAAAAGTTTCAACCGTCCTCAGTTGATTGCTGCAATGGAACGCCTTGAGCAAAAAAAGCAGATAAAGATTGGGGGAAGAAGAGCCTATGTTGTCATAGTAATCATAATTCCCTGCATAATGGACTGAAAATGGATAATCATTTTTTAACCAACAGAGCGTGATTTGGGAGGACATGGACAAATCGCAGGTCTTGGGTTTTCGGGATGCTGGAGGTGGACAGGCATCATCACAGACCAGTGCTGAAGTTGAAGCGACGCTGAGAGGCACACAACATGCTTCCAATTATCCAAAAATATGTTGTTCCTGGAGGCAGAATATTAAGTGATTCATGGAGGATTATAGTGCGCTCCCTCAACATGGATAAATTCACTATCAGGTGAACCACCAAAGGTTCTTCGTGCATCCTACAATGGAAGCCCATATGCAAGACACTGAACGTACATGGAGAACTTATAAAGAACATGTCTATAGGTTCCGAGGCAACTTGTCTGAATTTTAGAAAATTCCCTCCGCATAAGAGTGGAATAATTTGCTTGGACCACAAACATGGGACTTTAGGAAGGCTTTTACTTGACATCAGGCAAATATACAAGAGGGACCTAAAAAGAAATTCTACTCGCTCTTTTCTTCCTCCGCTGGGGCCCAAACAAAAAATAAAAAAATACAAGAAAACTAAAAAAAACACATCTGAAGTCTTCTGTAAAAGTAGCAAGTTCAAGTAAAAGTAAAGACACTTCACATCTGGCCGGCTTAGATACAAAGGAATACGCTATAAACAATATCGTTTTAGATACCGCAATGAAAAGAAAATTTTGTTGACAAAATGTCTGCTTGAAAGAAAGAATCCAACTGTTAAAAGGCACAGCATAAGCTCATACCTCTAACAAGTAAGGTTAGGGGTTAAAGCTGAGCCATGTTATAGTTGTTACCCCTTCTCATGTACTCTCTTGTAGATAGTACTTATTGTGATTCACACGTTTGACAAATTTTTATTCTCCTGTATTCAAAATGTTGTTTTTTGTTCTCTAAACATGTTGTGGTCAATTAAAGTACTGAAATAAAGTGTTTGACAGTGGTTGTTAGATTAAACTTATTACTGAAACAGTTATATTTCGTGTACCTCCAGCCCCAAGGAAAATACAATGCACAATCTATTGCAATAAGTCAATGGTCAAACAGTTGCACTATTTAAATTACAATAAAATTACACATCATCTGACAACTAACACCCAGAAAAACACATCTGTAGCCTACAACTGGTCATAGATATACATTTAATCTGTTAACTGTATACAACTGTATACAAAGAACATGCATTCATTTCTTTCTTTTTTTTTTCTTAAACAAAAAATGGGGCTGCTAGCTTTGGTGGTCAGTATTCCAACAGGTGTGCTGAATCTTATTAAGTAGAGGGAGGCAGCTGCAGGTGAGCCACAGGATTGGCCAGGCTGGGAAACAGTCTTCCAATCACCAACAAGGGCTCACACAGTCAGATTTTCTTGGGAGAAAGGGAACAGATTCAGCACCACTCTAAAACAACAACAAAAGAAAAAAAACATAAGGCTTAGGGCTGTAACATCAATGTATTAGCCAGAAAAGTGATGGTTTATTCCCATTTTTGAAGGAGATGCAGAAATGCGCGCCATTGGTAGATCTGCAGATCAATTCAAGTTAGTTCCATGTTCAAGAACTCCCACATGAGTTTTCAAACATGGATGAAGATAATCCTCAGGTTTGTATGTTATTCCCCAATGCCAAATATATATACAGATGACTGTTTAGATTTGCTTTGACAGAAAAAAATATAATGCAGTGGTCCCTCGTTTATCGTGGGGGTTACGTTCCAAAAAACCCCCGCAATAAAACAAAATCCGCAAAGTAGATAACCTTTTTTTTTTACAATTATTATATATATTTTAAAACCCCTCTCCACACACGTTTCTCACACAGGCATTAACATTTTATCACATTTCTCTCTTGTTTAAAACTCAAAGTTCAAACTTTCATAGATAAAAAAAAAATAAGCACAGTATTATAGAATGAAACCAAATACTATACTGTAGTGTAAAGAAAAATAACAACTTTTAGAAATACTGTAACAAATTAAATTTGAATTATCAACCTATGAGGTTGGACACATATGATTGATGGTGCGTTCACACCGGGGCGTCGGGGGCATCCAGTTTACATGTAAAGTCAATGGTGGACGCGAGTCTTGGCCACGCTGCGTTTTTGCGGCGCGCCTTCAGCGTCCAGAGCGGCGCAAATGTGGCCTCGGTGTGGCGCGTCCACAGCGTCAAGACGCCACAAAAGTTCAAATATTTGAACTTTTGTGGCGTTTGACGCGCAGCTTCAACCAATCAGAGACCAGTGACGTCGACAGGTAAGTCGGAACACCGGGAGCCACACCAGCAAAATGGATGACCGACTGATAGTTGCCATTTGCCAGCGTCCATTGATTTATAATGTGACGCTGGCAGACTATAAAGATCGCCAGAAAAAAGACGTTGCCTGGAGGACGATAAGTGAGGAGCTCGGTGTGTCTGGTAAGTTATCACAACTTTAGAGCGGTAAAATATTTGCCCGCCTTTACGTTAACCTGTGCAGCATCATTCAGTTGCCGTTGCCACTTGTTTATAGCTGATGAGTTTATGTCTTTTTTCAGTCGACATATGCAAGAAGCGGTGGAAGAGTCTGAGGGACACATATGAAGGAGAGGAGAAAGGAGAAAGAAAAGAGGAGTGGGTCAGCAGCAGGGTCAGGCAAAAAGTGGCGGTTCTTTGGGGTCCTGACATTCCTCGACCCCTTCATTTCCCCTCGTGAGATGAGCGGGAACATGCCGAGGGTCGAGGAGATGCAGGCCACAGGGGACCGTCCTGAAGAACCTGAAGAGCCTGAAGAAGCAGCAGCAGGGCCATCACATGCAGGAGGTGTGTTGAGTACAGTCCAAAAGACATTGGAAAATGATGTACATACAAACTGTCTGTTTTGGTGTCTATGCTATGTTGTAATAATAAGAGTAGGAATTGAGCAATGATAATTCAGTGTACAGTACAATATACAAAGCAATAATAGAACTGCTGTGGACTATTTTTTCATTATTATCATGACAGAACTAGTTGAGAGTAACCTTCTAGATCTGCTGCCTGCTGCTGCTTCTTCAGGGCAGGCTGGCTCTTCTGCTGCACCCACAGGTGTGTAAAGGCATTAATTTGGAGTCAGGCTTAACACTGGAATTCAAAACAACCTCATACAATGTGCAACTTCAGTCTTCAATTTCCCATTAAATGTACATTTGTACTGTATTTTGTTAACTTATGTGTACACATCATTCTCATAACTTTTTGTTTTACAGGCCCAAGAAAGAGGACGGCAAAGAGGAGGTTCCTGGAGTCGCCCAACACAACCTTTGAGTCAGAGCTACTGACGGCAATCTGGGACCTACCTCCTCCTCCTGCTTCTGCTCAGTCAGACGATGAGCACTTTCTTTTGTCTCTGCTTCCTCTCCTGCAGAAGGTGCCACCTCATTTGAAGGAATACGTAAAAATTTCAAATTCATAAATTATTATATGAAAACAGTTCTGTTTATATCAATTTGGAACATTTGGACCATAGTGTGTAGACTGAGGTGGCACCTTCTACAGGGGCAGTGGCTCCTCCCCTTGTCGTCCAGCTCCCCTCAGTGTAGGGGCGTGTGTCGCTGTTGTGAAGGACACAGGTTGCCTTCACACACTTCTCAGCAGTTTCAGGCTGGATTTGCAGTTCCCGTCGAAACACTCACCACTGTGAGGTCCAGATTCCGAACACATCTTCAACCACCAACCGTGCCCGGGAGAGGCGGTAATTGAAGATGCGCTCTTCAGGGGAGAGGCCACCGTGTGCACGTCCAGGGTAGGGCCGGATCATATGTCTCTGCAGCGGAAAGGCCTCATCCGCTACAAAGACGTGGGGCTGGGGTCCCCTATGGTCAGCTCCAGGCAGCTGGTGGTCAGGGGGTAGCTCCAGGGTGCTGTCACGCAGTGCCTGGCCGAAGGCAGAGTTGGCCAAGATCCCCCCATCGCTCGTCTGGCCATACCCACGGACGTCTATTACCCGGAACCGGTATCGGGCGTCAACGACGGCAAGCAGGACCAGAGTGATCCCCCTTATAATTAAAAAAGAGGGCTCCTGCATTGGGGGGGTGCCTTCAACCGGACATGCTTACCATCCACAGCCCCCAGGCACAGAGGGAAGTTCCACAGCTCCTCAAACTCCTCAGCTATGGACGTCCACTCTTCTGCCTTGGGCACAGCCATAAAGTCCCCCACAAGGGACTCCCAGATGGCTGTTGCCACATCTGGGATGATGGTGGAGACTGTGGACACACCGACCCTGAAGCTGCTCCCAATCGTCCTGTACGAGTCCCCAATGGCAAGAAACCTAGTAACAGAAATAGTGAATGTAACGTACTTGTACTTAAATGTACTACAATCATTAATGCTTTACAAATTAGGCCTATTTTATTGATATATTCTATAACGCTGGTTTCACACAAATACAATGACAGTAGACATATTTGCAGTAGCAAGAATAGATCACTCAAAATGATTAACAAATGTCTAAGCCAGTGCTTCTTAACCTGAGTTCGATCGAACCCTAGGGGTTCGGTGAGTCAGTCCCAGGGGTTCGGCGGAGGTCAAGACACGCACCAGACTCATATGATTCGCGGACTGCGAGCGTCTCCAGACTCTGGCCGTGTCCTAATTCGACAAATGCACCTTTGCTGTGCCTCTAACACTGCGCCCTCTAAGCTGCGCGCGTGCTCAATTGCGCACAGAAAATCTGTGCTGCGCACAAAAAAATCAAACCGGAGTTGAAAATAAAATAAACACACAACAATTCATTCTGCGCTATTTTTCAGTGTGAGTCAGTGAGTGTGACCGGGGACGAGCTGCTCCAGACAATTATGTGATTCACGTACGTATTTGCGCAGCTTATCCACGTCATTGACAGGCTCCTCATGTCCCGCTATCAGTGTTTTAGCCGATGTGGCCGATGTGGAGTGAAAACTCGCTGAAGATTCTAAGTGTTTAACCCCTTAATGTTCCGACGGCCCGCCCTCGGGTAAAGATCTGCGCGTAAAATTACACGCGCCTAATTGCGTTTTACGCACTGTTTTGCAGCAGTTTTGCGTTTTAAACATGACGAAACGGACAAAACAAAGGAAGTACGCGACCGAGGACACTGTGGATGTTTGTACAAGTTAAACTAGAGGCATCTCGGACCTGGAGCGGTTCGTGGAACCGAGTGAAGATCTCATGATGGACTGAGGAACAGAGGACCTCATGATTTGATGGACTGGATGCTGTTCCTGATCGGTAAGCGTGGTTTATTCTGCTATTGACTTAATTGTGGGTCAAATGTGTATTATGTGTAATCATTAGCATTAGCTAATGCCAATCTGCAGTAATAGAGCAGCTGGGTGTGCAGATACAGATTCCTCTCAGTGTGTATTGGTCATTGATACTGTCACTTCGAATGGCATAAAAACGAAGAAAAGGAACAGACTTTGCTGTGAAAATGACATGAGTGGCCAAGGTGAAGCCGTGCATTTCTGACCTGGTCTCTCAAAGGCAACAGAAGTCACACTGATTTGCAGTAAATATTCATTATTGTAGCCTAATGGAAATTAGATGATGGGTGTGTGTTAAAATGTTAAAAATAATAAAAAGCATAAATACAGTAAGTTCATTATTGGAATACATAATACAATACAAAATTTAAATAATTTCAGTGTGGTAGTATTAAAAAAGGCCATGTCTTTGTTAAAAGGTATGTATGTAATTTGTTGTGAGTTTATACATTGTATTGGTTTTATTCTTTGAACACAATAATGTTAATGCACGGTTCATTTTGTGCACCAGTAAAACATACATATGTCTTGAATTTGAAAAAAAAAAAAAAAAAAAATTTTTCAATAAAGAAGGGTTCGGTGAATGTGCATATGGAACCGGTGGGGTTCAGTACCTCCAACAAGGTTAATATTGCTGTTTTTAAAACATCATATTTCACTCGCTAATAGTGAACCTGGTTGGAGACTAAAAAGCTCAAATTCTTGCTTAATGTATTTTCATTAAATCAGTTCTGTTGATATCTTGATAATTGAATTTGCACACGCCAGATTTGGGCAACCAAGTTTGAAAATTTTGCACAGTGCCAGCTGCTTTAAAAGTACTATGCATGGGTTTCAGAATGTGTGCATGTAATTTTTATTTTTTTAATCAAATACAATTCAATTTCACCTTTTAAAATCGGAAATTATAAAAATGTGTCAAAGCAATTTGATTAAAAAGTCATTCATGAGACTTTTTACTGTAGTTTGTTTTTTCTTCCAAGTTGGTTCTTGCCAGGAGCTGGGAAAAAAAAACAAAAAAAACAACATAATTTTAGCTAAAATATCCTTGACCTTTATAAGCGATTTTAAATATGAATATGAACATATTTTAAATATGTTGAGAATAACCAGCAGGGGGACTCCCACCTCCTAGATCTGCCTGCTGCTGCTTCTTCAGGGCAGGCTGGCTCTTCTGCTGCACCCACAGGTGTTTAAAGGCATTAAGTTGTAGTCAGGCTTTCATAACACTGTATGAGATTGTTGTGAATTTGAATGTGCAACTTCAGTCTTCAATTTTCCATTAAGTGCACATATGTATTGTTTGTTTTTCAACTTATATCCATTAACTTGTGTTTAATTTGTCATTCTCATAACACTTTCTGTTTTGTAGACCCACCAAAGAGGAGAGTGAAGAAGAGGTCCCTGGTGTTGTCGTCCTCCAGTTTCAAGAGGGAGCTGCTGGTGGCACTCCAGAACCGACCTCCTCCTCCTCACGCTCAGTCTGAGGATGAGCACTTTTTGTTGTCTCTGCTTCCTCGCCTGCAAAAGGCGCCCCCTCAAGGATTTTGTAAAATTTACCATTCACTAATTATTATATAAAAACACAATTTCCTTTAAATTTGGAACCTTTGGAGCCTACTGTGTAGGCTGCAGGGGGGACCTCCTTTCTCCTCTACTTCATATGTTCCCTCACTTTCCACACCCCTCCTCCAGGCAAGGTCTTTTCTAAATATTGGTAAATACTTCATAAAATTACCTTTTTTTGTTAATATTTGTTGTTGCAAAATTTTGATGCTGTTGTAAAATAAAATGTGTAAATTTTATTATGAAACGTTTACTACTTCATACATCATACACCATTTTTCTACTACTGTGTAGTTTGTAAGGGGTAATATCAATTGTTAACACAATGTATACCATATTTACATATCTAAAAGCTTACTTAATTTACCAATTCAAGACCATACATAAAACATAAAAAAAGCATAGACAAGAGTTAAATTAATCTGTATTTTTAATCATTTCCCTGTGTAACCTGGTAGTTAGGGCCAGTCTTGAATGTACATTTCATGATGAACCTGAAGCTACAGTCAGCAGCCCAGTCCTGACAGACGTTACCTGCAAACAAGAAACAACGAACAGCACAAAAATATACAGTCTTAAAATTTAGGTAGTATAATATTTCCTAAGTAAATAAACATAATGAATCATAACCATAGATTCTAAAATGTTAAGCTCTTTATAGTTCACTTCGTGGCTCTTAAAAGAACCGTTGTGGGTCTGTCCTGTGGTGGACATGAGTACTCCGCGGGCTGCCATGGTACTGTAAACTCTCCTCAGTGTTCCCTCTGGAGTGTTTGTTGGCTCTAGTCAGGTTCTGAATGGAGAAAGTGAAATGATGGAGTGACGCATAGAGATTCTTCCTGTCTATGTGCCACTCCACAACAATCAGACCCTTCTCCATGTTTTTGGAGGAGGGTCTGGTTGTTGCTTCTCATCCAACTGGCTGGAACCTTTAAAAGTCGAACACATCCTCTGCCATCATGATGAATATCTGGAAAAGAGAATAACAAAACTCAGTTGATGCATACTCTGCGTTCATTCAGACAGTACTACTTCTGCCCAGGCTACAGCTACTGTTAGTGAAATTACCAGGCATCCTCTGCTGGTGATACCGAGAATTGCTTTTAAAACGCACCATCAACAATATGATCCAAATAGATGTAAACAATAGTTATATTTTATGTTTTCATGCCTAGCTAAAATAGATAAAATTTATGGTAGGGTAACCATTTTAGAGTTCATCAGAAATCGCATAGTGCCCCACTTACATCAACTTGATTTGAAATATTGCTATAACATATAATATTGTAAATAATAATATTGTAACAACTTACAGTAACTTGTGAATGGTCATAGTTGTATTCATTTCTGCTCTTCATCCCAGAACATTATCTGTTAAAGGAAAAAAAGAAAAACAGTATAAATCGTTACCCTACATTAGACAATACAGATAACATGGTGATGTATTACTTTGACACGTTTTCATAGTAACTTCAGACAGTCTTCGGGTGGTGTGATGCGACTTAACAACTGTTCTTCCTAGACGTGGTCAGCAAGACACATCTGTTATCTATATTGTTTGATATATATCAACAACCGAATTATATGTTAATACTGAGAAAACACGATGGATATTCCTCATCTTAAAACAGCATCTATTCAATTACACATTACTGCATAAATGTAAAAGAAAATGTAGCTTTGATTATTTTTTTAAAAGCTACTAAACCAAAAGGACATTTTTGGGCACAGTCACTAAACTTACCAGACATCTGACAGTTCCAGCATTTGCATGATGATGACAACAGTTAGGATCCATCCAGGATCTTCATCTTCATTCAAGGGCATCTCCAGCAGGTAGGAGTACAGTCCACTTGTATACTGCATTAAACAATTAAGGATCAAATTAAATCACTGTAGGAGGCATATATGGTGAATAGTTAAACTGTTTTTTTCCCTGTGGGACTTGCTTATACCTGAGGCACAGAGGAGGAAAGAGGCAGGGTTGTGACATCTCTATGTTGTCAATAAATACATCCTAGAGCTTCACCAATCCATGAGACAGGACCCAATGTAGTCCCAAAAGGTCATTGGATCCAGTGTACCAGAAACAGGTATTTGGACCATCACACTGAGTGTTGCACAATTCAAGAATGTTCTCTTCCTGCTGTGTTACAAACCTTAAACTCAAAATGGCATTATCAAGTAAAAAGACAGTACTACTCACATGAGAACTTGTGACAATACCTACCTATACCTGTCACTATAAAACAACAAGTAAATGGTTAAACCCCTCAGCACAGGGACTCACAGTTCGTTGCCGTGGGGCCAGGGGCTGAAGTCCCGGGACTCCAGGGTCTCCAGGGTCTCCTCAACCTCACGGATAGTGGAGGCAGGCGTCCAGGGGGGAGTCACCAGCACGGAGTCTGAGCCAGAGACGTAGAGCCAAACCTCCTGGTCCATGTGGTGCAGGTTGGGAAGCAGAGTCCCCAAGAGCTGAAAGAGAGCACAGTCATTTTAGAGTATTGTGTCCGTTTTACCTGTGACCAACAGTATTCTCGTATAGGATTCTGTATACCTCAAGGAACAGGGACTCGTCCCACACATGGAGCCAGAGAGGGAACAGCTGCAGAACTCCAGGCTGCTCAAACAATATACAGACATATGTCAAACACAATGCAACAAGGGCACAATGTCTCATTCAGAGAAACATTAGACTTACCTGAGCACCAGGGTCAGGGGGCACAGAGGAGCCCGAGGGGGAGGAGCCGGAGGGGGAGAGCCCAGGGCTGCGGCTCTCAACAGGCTGGGAATCAAGAAAAAGAGCATGAGCCATTTGACATTTCATGCAGTTAAGTGTCACGGAATATTTAAGGCAGGTCAAACTCACCTGCACACGAGCAGAACGGCCAGTCTGCCGAGGCAGAGGGCGTCTGCTGCTGGCAGCCTGCAAAAGTTTAAGTTTGGTTTAAAAGAGGTAAAAATGGAAAAGGGATAAAAACATGTTAAAGTTCCCACAAACAATCTAAACCACCAAGAGACAGATTTTAGTTGAGTTAAGTGTGTGAGGTTTACCTGCTGAGGAGCTGCGGGCGTCCCACTGGTGGAGGGCCCTGGGCTGTCCGGTCTCTGGAGCTGGAACATCAGAACACACAGGTGAATATTAATGTCTTTATAACGACATTATAAAAAGAGCAAAGGGCAAATGTGACCAGGCCTACCGGAGCAGAAGAGGAGGGTCGAGAGCTGCCCCTTGCTGAAGAATCACCGCGGCGGGCACGAGTGGTCCGAGGGGCAGGCGCCGGAGACCTCTTCCTCTTCCTGCCGCCCTGTTGGACAGAAGATAATCAACATTAAATGTATGCTAAAAGACAGTATCTAAATGACAAACTAATTAAGGTCTTCTTTCAAAACCTCACTACAGGAGTTTGTGGCTGGAAGGTGGACACACAGCAATCAAACAAATAATACAGCGCATCTCCAAGTTTTCAAAGACATGGGCAATCGGGGTTAGTTTTCAAAAAACAAATGTAGTGCAACAGGATGCTTATTTTAATATCTGTGTGCATTGCCTATGTTTTATTTGGTTAGTGTTGTAAATGTATTGTAGTTTATAAAGTTGATTAATGTTACTGCAATCAATACTCAAATCAAACATTTTTGTTCAAGCATAAATGTGAGCCATTTGGCCACTTTGTGTTGATCCACTCCAAATTCAATAAAATTCAGTAAAACATAACACTTAATTTTAGTAAGCAACATTAAATAAAATACTCTGGGTTGTTGTAAGTTCACCAATTACTGAGCAGATTTAGTAGAAGAAACTCGCAACTGTACCTTCGGAGATTTTGCCTTCTAATGATATATTTACAAAGCAAATCCTTATATTTATTAAAAACATACATATACATTGAGGATTCATTCTTTTTGTACAAATATAGTACTTAAAGTAACTTTAGTACAAAATCTGTGTTTTGGCCAAATACGGCCATATCGAACAATATATTTAAATGTGAACATGTTGCTAAACTATATTAAACCCTGTTCAAAGTTTGGCCTTTTAATATTTAACCATGGAGCCTATAGAACCTATAGTATACATTTATATTTTCCATTTCTATTTCTATTTTCAGTGTGTTAGCTAGTTAATGCTACTTTCTCAATGTTACTGATGCCAAGTAGAAGTAGTAAATACTGAAAGTAGCCTTATAGCTAACGTTGTTATTTATACTAATAATCAACGCAAATGCTTATTAAAAAGACAAATTTGCTTTACCATGCTGCAGTTGAATGTGAAGGCTGGTGGTGTTCAAGTGCTGCTGAACTTGAAGGCTGATGAAGTTCAACTGCTGTGGGAACAAAAACAAAGCTGCGTGAGGCTGCGGTGATGCTAGTTTAGCTGCTATTAGCCGTTAGCTTAGTCTGCGGAGAACGAGTGCGTGGCTTCTCTCTCAAGGACAAGAGCGAAATGGCGGATAATTCGAATGTTGTCCATAACAACATTATGTTGTTATTGTTTGAATGTTGTGTAGCCATTGGCAACCATGGAATGGTTGCCAATGGCTGCCCCCGCGACCCGGCCCCGGATAAAGCGGAAGAAGATGGATGGATGGATGGATGGAATGGGTGGTAAGATGTGCGTGTTACCTGTTGATGCTTTCATGGGAAGAGCCATAGACATCAATCTTTCCAAATCCAATGAGCTAGACCAGTATGGGCAAAAAACCTCTCTACTGTCCAAATGTTAGTTTTTGCTGCAGTCTTCAGTTAAAAGTATTGGAATTATCATAAACTCATAATGGCTCATCAGTGTGTATGCACATACACCACTACATTCTGTAATCTTACTGTCTAAACAACCAACCCAAAAAGTAAGATTTTATTCACTTTATATATTGCTGTTTTTAAAACATCATATTTCACTCGCTAATAATGAACCTGGTTGGAGACTAAAAAGCTCAAATTCTTGCTTAATGTACTTTCATTAAATCAGTTCTGTTGATATCTTGATAATTGAATTTGCACACGCCAGATTTGGGCAACCAAGTTTGAAAATTTTGCACAGTGCCAGCTGCTTTAAAAGTACTATGCATGGGTTTTCAGAATGTGTGCATGTAATTTTTATTTTTTTAATCAAATACAATTCAATTTCACCTTTTAAAATCGGAAATTATAAAAATGTGTCAAAGCAATTTGATTAAAAAGTCATTCATGAGACTTTTTACTGTAGTTTGTTTTTTCTTCCAAGTTGGTTCTTGCCAGGAGCTGGGAAAAAAAAAAAAAAAACAATACATAATTTTAGCTAAAATATCCTTGACCTTTATAAGCGATTTTAAATATGAATATGAACATATTTTAAATATGTTGAGAATAACCAGCAGGGGGACTCCCACCTCCTAGATCTGCCTGCTGCTGCTTCTTCAGGGCAGGCTGGCTCTTCTGCTGCACCCACAGGTGTTTAAAGGCATTAAGTTGTAGTCAGGCTTTCATAACACTGTATGAGATTGTTGTGAATTTGAATGTGCAACTTCAGTCTTCAATTTTCCATTAAGTGCACATATGTATTGTTTGTTTTTCAACTTATATCCATTAACTTGTGTTTAATTTGTCATTCTCATAACACTTTCTGTTTTGTAGACCCACCAAAGAGGAGAGTGAAGAAGAGGTCCCTGGTGTTGTCGTCCTCCAGCTTCAAGAGGGAGCTGCTGGTGGCACTCCAGAAACGACCTCCTCCTCCTCACGCTCAGTCTGAGGATGAGCACTTTTTGTTGTCTCTGCTTCCTCTCCTGCAAAAGGCGCCCCCTCAAGGATTTTGTAAAATTTACCATTCACTAATTATTATATAAAAACACAATTTCCTTTAAATTTGGAACCTTTGGAGCCTACTTGTGTAGGCTGCAGGGGGGAAACAGACCCTCCTTTCTCCTCTACTTCATATGTTCCCTCACTTTCCACACCCCCTCCTCCAGGCAAGGTCTTTTCTAAATATTGGTAAATACTTCATAAAATTACCTTTTTTTGTTAATATTTGTTGTTGCAAAATTTTGATGCTGTTGTAAAATAAAATGTGTAAATTTTATTATGAAACGTTTACTACTTCATACATCATACACCATTTTTCTACTACTGTGTAGTTTGTAAGGGGTAATATCAATTGTTAACACAATGTATACCATATTTACATATCTAAAAGCTTACTTAATTTACCAATTCAAGACCATACATAAAACATCAAAAAAGCATAGACAAGAGTTAAATTAATCTGTATTTTTAATCATTTCCCTGTGTAACCTGGTAGTTAGGGCCAGTCTTGAATGTACATTTCATGATGAACCTGAAGCTACAGTCAGCAGCCCAGTCCTGACAGACGTTACCTGCAAACAAGAAACAACGAACAGCACAAAAATATACAGTCCTTAAAATTTAGGTAGTATACTATTTCCTAAGTAAATAAACATAATGAATCATAACCATAGATTCTAAAATGTTAAGCTCTTTATAGTTCACTTCGTGGCTCTTAAAAGAACCGTTGTGGGTCTGTCCTGTGGTGGACATGAGTACTCCGCGGGCTGCCATGGTACTGTAAACTCTCCTCAGTGTTCCCTCTGGAGTGTTTGTTGGCTCTAGTCAGGTTCTGAATGGAGAAAGTGAAATGATGGAGTGACGCATAGAGATTCTTCCTGTCTATGTGCCACTCCACAACAATCAGACCCTTCTCCATGTTTTTGGAGGAGGGTCTGGTTGTTGCTTCTCATCCAACTGGCTGGAACCTTTAAAAGTCGAACACATCCTCTGCCATCATGATGAATATCTGGAAAAGAGAATAACAAACTCAGTTGATGCATACTCTGCGTTCATTCAGACAGTACTACTTCTGCCCAGGCTACAGCTACTGTTAGTGAAATTACCAGGCATCCTCTGCTGGTGATACCGAGAATTGCTTTTAAACGCACCATCAACAATATGATCCAAATAGATGTAAACAATAGTTATATTTTATGTTTTCATGCCTAGCTAAAATAGATAAAATTTATGGTAGGGTAACCATTTTAGAGTTCATCAGAAATCGCATAGTGCCCCACTTACATCAACTTGATTTGAAATATTGCTATAACATATAATATTGTAAATAATAATATTGTAACAACTTACAGTAACTTGTGAATGGTCATAGTTGTATTCATTTCTGCTCTTCATCCCAGAACATTATCTGTTAAAGGAAAAAAAGAAAAACAGTATAAATCGTTACCCTACATTAGACAATACAGATAACATGGTGATGTATTACTTTGACACGTTTTCATAGTAACTTCAGACAGTCTTCGGGTGGTGTGATGCGACTTAACAACTGTTCTTCCTAGACGTGGTCAGCAAGACACATCTGTTATCTATATTGTTTGATATATATCAACAACCGAATTATATGTTAATACTGAGAAAACACGATGGATATTCCTCATCTTAAACAGCATCTATTCAATTACACATTACTGCATAAATGTAAAGAAAATGTAGCTTTGATTATTTTTTTAAAAGCTACTAAACCAAAGGACATTTTTGGGCACAGTCACTAAACTTACCAGACATCTGACAGTTCCAGCATTTGCATGATGATGACAACAGTTAGGATCCATCCAGGATCTTCATCTTCATTCAAGGGCATCTCCAGCAGGTAGGAGTACAGTCCACTTGTATACTGCATTAAACAATTAAGGATCAAATTAAATCACTGTAGGAGGCATATATGGTGAATAGTTAAACTGTTTTTTTCCCTGTGGGACTTGCTTATACCTGAGGCACAGAGGAGGAAAGAGGCAGGGTTGTGACATCTCTATGTTGTCAATAAATACATCCTAGAGCTTCACCAATCCATGAGACAGGACCCAATGTAGTCCCAAAAGGTCATTGGATCCAGTGTACCAGAAACAGGTATTTGGACCATCACACTGAGTGTTGCACAATTCAAGAATGTTCTCTTCCTGCTGTGTTACAAACCTTAAACTCAAAATGGCATTATCAAGTAAAAAGACAGTACTACTCACATGAGAACTTGTGACAATACCTACCTATACCTGTCACTATAAAACAACAAGTAAATGGTTAAACCCCTCAGCACAGGGACTCACAGTTCGTTTGCCGTGGGCCAGGGGCTGAAGTCCCGGGACTCCAGGGTCTCCAGGGTCTCCTCAACCTCACGGATAGTGGAGGCAGGCGTCCAGGGGGGAGTCACCAGCACGGAGTCTGAGCCAGAGACGTAGAGCCAAACCTCCTGGTCCATGTGGTGCAGGTTGGGAAGCAGAGTCCCCAAGAGCTGAAAGAGAGCACAGTCACTTTAGAGTATTGTGTCCGTTTTACCTGTGACCAACAGTATTCTCGTATAGGATTCTGTATACCTCAAGGAACAGGGACTCGTCCCACACATGGAGCCAGAGAGGGAACAGCTGCAGAGCTCCAGGCTGCTCAAACAACATACAGACATATGTCAAACACAATGCAACAAGGGCACAATGTCTCATTCAGAGAAACATTAGACTTACCTGAGCACTAGGGTCAGGGGGCACAGAGGAGCCCGAGGGGGGGGGAGCCCGAGGGGGAGAGCCCAGGGCTGCGGCTCTCAGCAGGCTGAGAATCAAGAAAAAGAACATGAGCCATTTGACATTTCATGCAGTTAAGTGTCACTGAATATTTAAGGCAGGTCAAACTCACCTGCACACGAGCAGAACGGCCAGTCTGCCGAGGCAGAGGGGTCTGCTGCTGGCAGCCTGCAAAAGTTTAAGTTTGGTTTAAAGAGGTCATAATGGAAAGGGATAAAAACATGTTAAAGTTCCCACAAACAATCCTAAACCACCAAGAGACAGATTTTAGTTGAGTTAAGTGTGTGAGGTTTACCTGCTGAGGAGCTGCGGGCGTCCCAGTGGTGGAGGGCCCTGGGCTGTCCGGTCTCTGGAGCTGGAACATCTAGAACACACAGGTGAATATTAATGTCTTTATAACGACATTATAAAAAGAGCAAAGGGCAAATGTGGACCAGGCCTACCGGAGCAGAAGAGGAGGGTCGAGAGCTGCCCCTTGCTGAAGAATCACCGCGGCGGGCACGAGTGGTCGAGGGGCAGGCGCCGGAGAACCTCTTCCTCTTCCTGCCGCCCCCTGTTGGACAGAAGATAATCAACATTAAATGTATGCTAAAAGACAGTATCTAAATGGACAAACTACTTAAGGTCTTCTTTTCAAAACCTCACTACAGGAGTTTGTGGCTGGAAGGTGGACACACAGCAATCAAACAAATAATATAGCGCATCTCCAAGTTTTCAAAGACATGGGCAATCGGGGTTAGTTTTCAAAAAACAAATGTAGTGCAACAGGATGCTTATTTAATATCTGTGTGCATTGCCTATGTTTTATTTGGTTAGTGTTGTAAATGTATTGTAGTTTATAAAGTTGATTAATGTTACTGCAATCAATACTCAAATCAAACATTTTTGTTCAAGCATAAAGTGAGCCATTTGGCCACTTTGTGTTGATCCACTCCAAATTCAATAAAATTCAGTAAAACATAACACTTAATTTTAGTAAGCAACATTAAAATAAAATACTCTGGGTTGTTGTAAGTTCACCAATTACTGAGCAGATTTAGTAGAAGAAACTCGCAACTGTACCTTCGGAGATTTTGCCTTCTAATGATATATTTACAAAGCAATCCTTATATTTATTAAAAACATACATATACATTGAGGATTCATTCTTTTTGATACAAATATAGTACTTAAAGTAACTTTAGTAGCAAAATCTGTGTTTTGGCCAAATACGGCCATATCGAACAATATATTTAAATGTGAAACTGTTGCTAAACTATATTAAACCCTGTTCAAAGTTTGGCCTTTTAATATTTTAACCATGGAGCCTATAGAACCTATAGTATACATTTATATTTTCCATTTCTATTTCTATTTCCAGTGTGTTAGCTAGTTAATGCTACTTTCCTCAATGTTACTGATGCCAAGTAGAAGTAGTAAATACTGAAAGTAGCCTTATAGCTAACGTTGTTATTTATACTAATAATCAACGCAAATGCTTATTAAAAAGACAAATTTGCTTTACCATGCTGCAGTTGAATGTGAAGGCTGGTGGCGTTCAAGTGCTGCTGAACTTGAAGGCTGATGAAGTTCAACTGCTGTGGGAACAAAAAACAAAGCTGCGTGAGGCTGCGGTGATGCTATTTTAGCTGCTATTAGCCTTAGCTTAGTCTGCGGAGAACGAGTGCGTGGATTCTCTCTCAAGGACAAGAGCGAAATGGCGGATAAATTCGAATGTTGTCCATAACCAACATTATGTTGTTATTGTTTGAATGTTGTGTAGCCATTGGCAACCATGGAATGGTTGCCAATGGCTGCCCCGCGACCCGGCCCGGATAAAGCGGAAGAAGATGGATGGATGGATG